>NW_008662507.1:8273-22476 GCF_000695815.1 Acanthisitta chloris
CCTGCTGAAAAGTTTGTTCCCATCTTTCTTATAGGCCCTGTTGAAGTACTGGAAGGCCACAATAAGGTCTCCTCAGTGCTTTCTCTTCTCTAGGCTGAACAGCCCCAACTCTTTCAGCCTGTTTTCATAGGAGAGGTGCTGTGCTCTTCTGATCATCTTCATGTTCTCCTCTGGACTTGCTCCAACAGTCCCACATCCTTCTTATGTTGGGGGCAGCGGAGCTGAACCCATCACTCCAGGTGAGGTCTCAGAGTGGAGCAGATCCCTGAAGAGGCCAAAGTCTGCTCTCCTGAAGTCCAGAGTAATGAGCTTGCTGTGCACTCTCTTCACTGCCTTAGTGTCTTGATTCTGATCATCTTCATGTTCTCCTCTGGACTTGCTCCAACAGTCCCACATCCTTCTTATGTTGGGGGCAGCGGAGCTGAACCCATCACTCCAGGTGAGGTCTCAGAGTGGAGCAGATCCCTGAAGAGGCCAAAGTCTGCTCTCCTGAAGTCCAGAGTAATGAGCTTGCTGTGCACTCTCTTCACTGCCTTAGTGTCTTGAACTCCACCATTTCATGGTCACTGCAGCCAAGGCTACCCTTGAGCTTCACGTTCCGCACTAACCCATCCTTGTTAGTGAGAACAAGGTCCAGCATAGCACCTGTCCTCACTGACTCCTCTATCACTTGTAGAAGAAAGTTATCATCAATAAATTTCAGGAACCTCCTGATTTGCTTATGCCTTGCTGTTTTGTCCCTCCAACAAATACTTGGATAGTGAAAGTCCCCCATGAGGACCATGGCTTGTGAATGTGAAGCTGCTCCTGTTTATAGAAGACTTTATCCATTCAGTCTTCCCTGATGAGTGACTTGTAGCATATCCCCACTATATTGTCACCCGTCCCTGCCCTCCCTTTCATGCTAATCAGTAAGCTCTCAGTCAGCTCCACGTTTCAGAGGTGCTAATAAGATCATAACCCTGCAGGCGTATGGATGTCTCTTACTCCTTTTGTTTATTTCCCATCCTATGTGAGTTTTTTATACAGGCATTTAGGTTGGACCCCTGATGAAGCTGACTTTCTACTGGCTGGAGTGGCAGGAATTTCTTTGTGCTGCTCTCCTGCTGACTTGTGATCCCTCTCCAGCCTCTTGGAATCTCTCACTGGCACTGGCATTAACTGTTAAGAGTGGGATGGATTGAGATCCCCTTCCCCTGCAAACCTCAGCAATGTACCTTACAAAACATACTTGCTTTTCATACTTCCAGCACAACCTGCTCTTTCATACTAGCCCTTCAGATGTTCATATGTACATGTCTGGGCTTTAGCACTAGTTCTCTTTTTAATGAATGACCAAATCCTACCTTCAGATCAGCAGAGGAGGTTTGCTGTGTGCTGAGAAACCTGCATACATAATTTCATCTGTTTAGAGGTGAGTTCAGAAATAGGTTTTAAGTTAAAATATCTTAAAACTATATTTTCCTAGTAATTTTTAGCTATTTATACAGCATAAAGCAAAACATATTTCTCTACTATGGTCTTTCAGACAATACACTGGAGAAGTATGATATACTACAGTAATTTTAATTGCTGCAGGGTGCTGATCCATTCTTGGAATTGAAGTACAGGATTTTGTCATCACATGTATTAAAGGGGCAAAGACAGGCTGAAAATCACACCAGCCTTGGGAGAAAATTTTGTCCCTATTGAAGTCAATGGCAAAATTCCCATTGAATTCACTGGGGCAAGGATTTCATTCCATATATTTAAGCAGCAAGAAAAGTATTCCATCTGTTATTAATACTGCATGGATAGAAAAAAGCAGACACATTTTCAGTGTCTTATCTGGCTTTTCATTGTTTATGACACAGATTGGTTTTGATTCTGAAGTCCCCAGAGGAATAAAGTTTTCACTTTAGGGATCTGTTTGCATAGTCAGACTTACACAAGTGCATCCATGTGCCTGTCAGCATTTCATTGAATTTTTCATCTGTGAATTTGCTCGTAGGATCAAGACTCCAAAGATGACAGTGCCACAATTGAAAGATAGAATGTACTTGCTATCATGATTTTTCATTGGAAACTCACTCCTGCTTAACTCAGTGCTTGGCCACATTCAGATGATTATATAAGTTGTACTTCCCAATCCAGACTTTATGCTAAGCTCTTTCCCCAGCATTCAGTCTACTCTAAAGTTTTCCCTTCTCTGTCATGTAAAGTGGTATTTCTGGGCAGGTAGAGATTTCTGCTTCATATACTTTACTTTTACTTGCAGTCTAAGCCATGTAAAACACATTCAGGCCTTGTACTCAGCAGGTTCTTGGTACCAGCTCAACTGCCTTAGTGCAAAACCAAGACCCCTTACAACCTAAGCAGATATCCTATGAAGTTTGCCAGTGCATTGTACCCTGGTTTCAAACAGCAACATCTAAACCAGTGGCTCCAAAGGCTGAATTAACATTGTTTCAAATATTTCCCTATGGATTTCCATACAAATTCTCATAACAATGCTTCTTTTTCTATAATGCTCTAAACTAAGAAGTCATAAGGAATTACTGGATGTTGTTAACACAGTATTTCACTTGTATGTTCAGAATAGATTCCAAATACTGAGGCAACCAGTCATCTTCAAAAGTGCATTTCCAAGAGGCAGGTATGGACAGCTCATGTACAACCCTTGTGTGCACAAAATGAAATTAGCTCTCTAATTCCCACATACTGCTGAACATGTGTGTCCCCAAAGCCCCTGTACTCATGTTTTATATAGCACATGATCTTACATTGAAATACTTCATGTGCTGAAACCAGCATTTAACATACTCAGTATGCTCTTGAGTAATAAATGATAATGATCTGCTAAGAGTGCTACTGCTGCGTCTATGGCATGTAGAGGTAAATGTGACCTCAATAAAAGAAACCTCATGTAGAAATTACATTTATACTTTATAGAGCTTTTTTTGGACTTTTGTGAAGAAAATGCACTGCTGATAATTAGTCTAGAACCTGAATGTTTGAAAATAGGGCCATGACATGGAAAGGGGTCTCCTGATCCATCAAATCTAGTCTGTTGCTTTCACCAGCTGTCTTACACATTACTCAGTTCTTACTTTATAGGCTTCATGTGAAATTTATTAGGTTTGAGGGGTTTCATTCCATCTTCTGCACTTCTTGAAATATTCAGATACAAATTTTTTTGGTGAGAAATACAATATATTGTCCTTACTTGATATTTGGATGTATGGAGCAATGAAATTCTATTTTGTTTAAAACATCGCAAAAAAAAAGTCAAACTAGATTTATAATTGCAATTATGTATCAGGTAAAGGAAACTCACATTTTTATAACACCTTTACAAAACCTACCTCCATCAGAGACAAAATAGGACAGTATTTATAATTTTACTATACCTTTTTTTTGTCTGAGTTTTAGGTGAGGTGTGTGACAAGGAAGTTGTCAATTCCTGTGTTTGATTGCAATATTTTATCAGCTTTATTATAAGCTCCCAGTTGACAGAAGCTACATGATATTGTTCTCTTGGTCAATGCATTTGTAAATTAGCATGTGACCTAATGATCGTCTGTGTATGAAAAGTAGGTCTGTGTTTATCACAAATGAAGATTTTCAGGTCTAAGTGCTTCAAATTATTGTTGATGCCTGCTGTGTCATTTTCCATTTTGGAGGATGAATGTAACATTACTGTGTTCTTATGGATACTTTATTTAAGACCACAAATTACAAATGCTTTATATCTAATGAGAATCTTATTCATATGTATGTCTTCTTTGGTATAATAATCCTGAATCTTTTCTGAATATCTTATTTCCCAAATAATTATACAGTGAAACTGAAGTTTATGCTTCAGAGAGTTCTTGCAGGTGAAAAAGTGAATAAATGATTTAACTAAGTAAAAATAAAAAAATGGGTAATCTCTAATGTTTTTTTCTAGATTGAGTGTAATCAGATGTTAGCATTTTTGAAGCAAGTTGCCAAATTCTTAGTGGCTTTGTACGATGTAAGTCACAACTGACCCCTGACAATCTTCATAAAATGTTGACTGTTAATTCATACATCAACTTCCATCATACATAGACAGAATTAAAAACAAGGTACAAACAAAAAGCAGGAATACTTCATTAACTCTACCATGTTTTAATATTAAGAAATTATCTCCAAGCTAAATGTAGATAATATTTTATGAATTTTGTACATATTTATTTTCAAAATAAGAGGAAAATTTACCCTTCTGGAAGTCAGCGACAGACTTACCATTGGATTTGGAAAGGTCTAGATTTTTTTTTAGTGGCAATTCTGACTGTTCTATGTAAGATTTGAGCAAAAACAAAGCAATAAATGATTCTATGATTCTTTGAATTCCTGTGTCTAGAGTACTCCTTGGCATGGTTATGTCATGAGCCAACATGGCACAGTTCTTCAAAAACTTCCTGATCATGATTATAGACATAACTTTTGTCAGGGCCTATTTTACAGTAGGTTTGAATGTGCTCACCTTGTTTTGGAGGGTAAGGAAGTTTAATGATGAGGGTGCAACTGGATTATACTAGTTTTGTGAAGGGACAGAGTACAATCCATTTGGAACACCTGGGCCACAGATGTAGCTGTTTTCTAAGAACCTGCCTTAATTCCCACTGGAAAGGATACATAGTGACTTTCCTAGATACTTCATTGGACAAACTACATTGTCACTTCCCTACTATAAAAGAAGAGTTATTCAAAGTAGAAATTACTCATTCTCCTCTGTTTCTGCAGAATGCACATCCTAATTAGAAGATTTGCTGACAAGTTGTTACTGCAATTTTCTTTGTTCCATGGGATAATGCAGGGGACTGGAAAAGGTAGGAGGAGCTTGAGGGTCACATTCATTCAAATGGTCATAGCAGTTCATGGAAGTGATTCATTTTCTTTCGTGTGCTCTGTGTCAGGGTGATCTTTCAGGTAAACAGGTCAGTGTGGTCTGAAATTGAGCATTATCTGTGGATCTGAGCCCTAAAGTGTTTGCTTTGCCTAATTCTTATCATTTCCACCCCCCACCCCCCCAAAGAATTACACAATGTGCAATATCTCCAAAAGGTCTTATCAGGAATCTTTTGTAGCAAGCATAGTCAAGTCTTAAAAGGCAAAAAAATACACAATTGACAAAATATGACATTATTGAAGAACTATATACCATTGTGAGTACATATCCAGGAAAATAAAAATCAGAATATAAATATGTATTGAATATAAGCAAGATTATAAACATAATAGCTTTGAACTGGCTACCATGGATAAACAGGAAGGAGGTGATTGCATAAATTTCACTATGGATTGTGCAATCACATGAGGGACCTTAGGCATATGCTTTAGTTTCTCTCCTACTCTGACATACACATTCTTCAAGTAATGTATTTGGTTCTTCCTTAAACTGTTCTCCTCTGCAGTCACACCTTTAGCTGCTGAGTCAACAGACATGGAGAAGAGCTGCTGTGAATTCTCACAAAATACCTAGACTGAAAGTCAAGCTATGTATGTTCTTTCAGTATTCACAAATGTGTAAAAAAAAAGAAAAAAAGAGAAAAGAAAAAAGTTGGAACTAAGGATTGTTTCAGTGAGAAATATTGTTTTGAAGATTTGTGTTTTTCTTAACAGTCTTGGGATTTTGGGAACTTCCTCACCCCCCAAAAAAACGCAACCAAAACAAAACAAAACATAAATACATACTTAGGAACAATTAAGACTTTATTAAAACTGAAAATCAAATGCAAGTATAAAAATATTTTTGCTTTACATTCCAGGAACTTGTTAAGAACTTTAATAGATAGGGGAAATTTTCTGCTAAATAAAAGAAAAAATATCCATAGTAGAATTTTTGTTCATGTTTTAAACTCTTCATGAATGATAATTACTAGCTATGAACTTCTGAGACTCATTCAGAACTCTCTCCAGATCTGCCTTTGTCCTTGGCTTTGATGCTTACAATGAGACCCAGAAATTTCAGGGCCAAAATGACCATAATGTCATGTGCTGATACAGATTTTGAAGTTGAAGCCCACTTTTGCAGACAGGCTTCATGAACAGGGCTACAGAAAATAGGGTAAAGGGTAATGATGCTAGTCCATGTGACTTCTCACATCAGCCTTTCCTTGTAACCAATAAACTAAGTCACAGTCATGGTAATTTCAGAAAGTAAATCACTGAAGAAAAACAGTATATCTGTTCCAATGATAAGGCAGAACAAATGAAGATAGTTCAATCTGCAAAACATCACGTTAAAACTTGGGAGACTGTCCCATGAGTTTGGTAAATGCTTACACTGTAACTACTTGATCTAACTCACACTAAAAATTGTGTGTGTCTAGAAATTGTGTATATGTAGAAATTGCTAATCCTAACCTTATCTTGAAGATTGCTATGTCACTATTGATCGTACTCTATTACCACACATTTAATGATGCTGTTAATTGCATACATTATCTTCCTGGGCCTTGGTAATCTCTAATTTGCAATTTTTCTTTTTTCTGTTTGGGTCAGAGATACAGATACTGCCTTTTATCAGTCATTTCATGTGATTTTTTTTCTCTTTGCTTACTAAGAGCACCAGTTCATGTCTCAGACTGCTAAATAACTTCTATTAATTGCAGTTCAGTATTTCTGTTTTGTCACAATTGGGTATCATGGAGCTAAAAACTTAGATGTTGCCCTAAAACATTTGTCCATTGATATCATGATCCTGCCCTTATATATGTAGGTAATCCTTGTTCATGCAGCTTATTCTACTAATGACAGATTTCTTGGCCTATATATTTAGGTGACAGTGTTAACTCCAGGAGACAGACTAATGACAAGAACTGAATTTAATCAGCTGATGTTGCTGAAACCTCAGAAGGTTATAGTTAGTTGGTTGTTGTTCTTATGGCAAAAGAAGAATAGCCCACGTATTTCTCGTCTTTAGATTGCTTAAGAACAAGAAAGTAAGCTGGACATTTATGGAGATTTCAATATGAGAAAAATACATCATTCCTGCAGTATTAAAGCATCCTCATAACATCTTAAAATTAGGGAAGACTCATTAGCCAGTTAATTATAAATATAAGGGGGGATAAATGCAATGAGATCAAATATGCTTTCTGCAACTCAGAAATGGATTTAGGTTCCTTAGGAACCTCCTTAGGAGGTTAATGAACAAGGGTTGTAAGGCAGTTAAAAAGACATAAGGGTAAAACTATGTTTGATAAACAAAGACAATTTTAGAACTTTTAATGGTATCAGGAATAAAAGGATTTCTGTTCATGGGTTTTGTCTATTTCCGTGAATGCAAAGATATGCTGCCAATAGCCTTGCAGAATAAGAAGAAGTCTTCTAGAAATATTGTTATTTTCATTTTAGAAAATCATATTGGGTGACTCTACAATAGGATTATGGCCAAATATTTTCCACTCCAACAGTAACTAATGAAGGCATTAGATGTCATCCATTATAATGCATACTTTAAAATAAGCATATAAGGATAACTTGCATCCAAGCTTGTTTTGGCTGAGTTGTTCACTTGGTTTTTTTAAAGCTGCCAGAGGAGGCCTCTGTGCTTTTAGTACCGGATTTAATATCTCTTCAGTTACTTCTTAAGGACTGGAGGGAAGCTAGCATTGTGTCAGCAAATGCCTCTTGCTTATGTAGACTGTAGCATAGTTTCAAAATAGTGTTTCAAAGCATCTTGAAACTAAACTGAGGAGGTGTGTGCTGGGTAAGATGTGACTTGACTAGCCTTGGCTAGACTGCAGTGCTTCAGAGAGTGAGACTCAGTGGTTAGAAGTCCCACTGATAGTTGGTTACTAGTGACTTTTCTTGGGGCTGAATACCTGTCCCAAAACTGTTCAGCATCTTTATTAATCTGCAAGAATGAACAGAAGACACTCTTAGCAAGTCCATGGCTGACAACAAATAGGAGGGGAGTGATACATAAGCCAGAAGACTGGGCTGCTACCAGGAAGGACCTTGACAAGCTAGAGAAGGAGACTTACAACAACCTTTTGAAGTTCTGCAAAGCTAAGTACAGGGATTTATATCTGGTTATAGAACAGGCTGGGGACTGCCTTGATAAAAAATCTGCCTTGTGTAACAAGAACTATTAGACTACATTGAAAGGGGGGGTCAGATATTGGAATGGCCTGCCCAGGGAGGTGGTGAAGTCATCATCTCTGGAAATGTTCAAGAAATCACTGACTGGATGTGGCACTTAGTGCTATGTTTTAGTTGACAGGATGGTGTTTGGTCAAAGGTTGGACTTGATGATCTTGGAGGTAATTTCCAGCCTTAATGATTCTATGATTCTGTGTGTCCGTGTATGCCCCTCCAGCTGTGAAGGCCTATCTTAAAAGAATCTGTATTTGCAAGGGAGTAGCTATCATAGGTAGTGGCACAGGGAAGTAATTATTCCTTTATATTAAGCATTCTTAAAACTATGTCTGAGATACTGTGTCCAGTCCTGAGGCTCTGAAGTAGAAGATAGAAACTGACAAACTGGAGAGAGTCTGGAGGAGAGCTGATAAGATAGTTACAAGCCTGGAGTACATGACATATGAGGGGAGACAGCTGGATTTGTTCAGCTTTAGGAAAAGAGAGCTACAGGGTGATCTTGTTGCTGTCTCCAACTACCTTGTAGGTAAATCTTAAAGCAAGTGGAACTACACCCTTCTCAGGGATGAACAGTGGAAGACTGAGGGTGATAAAGTGCAACAATGTAAATTTCAGTTACATGCAAAAAAAGAAAGTCTTTCATTGTGAGAGTGGTCAAATGATAGCACAGGTTTCCCAGAGAGCTTGCAGAATCTCCATCCTTAGAGATTATTCAAAAGTTGTCTGGACACAGCCCTAAGGAACCTGATCTAACTTTGATGACAACTGTTTTGAGAAGTGACTGGACCAAATGGCATCCTGAGGTCTCTGTCAGCCTAATTTCCTGTATAATTCTATGATCTAACCGGTAAAGGGAATCAAGAATTCTATATTTAACTTCCATAACTTATGGACTTTCCTGTACACACTTTGGATTATAGAATAGTTACTACCACAAATCAAGATGGAAGATATCCATAATTGTCAAAATAATTTGTTTCTATGTGAGAAAATAGGAAAACTAAATGTTCAGCTACATAAATAGTACAGAATCTGTAAAAAAATATGAAGGAAATGTAAAGTAAATAGCACAAATTGCATAACATTTCATCTAAGTTCATATCAAATAAAAGAAGAAATGTCTTGTATTTGGGTGGTCCATATTTGAAAGATGCAGGTTTTGAAAACATTATTCAGTTGTCTCAATTGGATGCTTTTAAATTCCTGTAATGTCACAGAAATGCCTCTGTACTCTGAAATAATTTTTAAAGTGTTTTATTTCAGAAGAAAAGGACTTATTTCAGACTTGAAAATATCTTCTCACCTTAAGTAGCAGTAATGATAATATTGCTAACAGCATTGCCAATCATGTTGCTGCTTTTTAACCAAATATTCTCAATTGCCAGTTCCATGTAGAAAAAAAAAAATAAATGCCTGTCAGAAATGAGTTCTGAGGAGGCAATTTGCTTTTGGCCCTTTCCAGTAGCAGTCTATTGCCTGATCCTTTGTTAGGATGGAGCCAAGGTGTTGTTACTCTCCTTTTTTCTGTTTATTTCTTCCCACCTGGGAATGAAAGGAATGGACATGCACTGAGCCTATCCGTGGTACTGGGGAAGAAACAAAACTGAAATCCTATTGGGTTCTATCATAGTCTTATACATCACCGCATATTTGAGCCATGAAACAGTACTGGGCAGAGCCATCACTGTATCACCAGCTGTCATAAGGAATTAAAGGAAACCTATTCTTTGGAAGTAGTAAGACTAATGTGTATGGTGGTTTTGCAGGTAATTAGCAACCATCACAGTGACAATTCTGACAACTGAAAAATGGGCACAACAGTAATGAGATTTTAATAAATATGTACTCATTCCCAGTTACACCAAGACCATTATCTGGGAGTGGAACATAGGTCAGTTGTTTTCCATACTGTCTTAGTCAGGAGCATGTGCATTTGAAGAGTTGTTGATGAGTGTTATACTTGCTCACTTGTTTATCTCACTTTTCTGTCTAGATTTTATAATTTCCTCTGGGTTTTTTTTCTCTTGTTAATTTTATAACCCAGTGGAGAACGAGGTGAGAGGAGTACAAATCATCTCTAGTTAATAGTAGACAGCCAAACTGTCCTAGATATAATGGTCCACATTCAGTTTCTCCAGGTACTTCCTTTCTTCTGTATGGATGTGGAGGTGCTCAGACAGGATTAGACATGTAGATGCAAGTGCAGTGTAGTAGGTTTTTAGCTGAAAATAACTTTGACAAGCAGCCTTGTGAAGCCTGTGAAGTATTTGTACAGGGAGCAGGAGTCTTATCACTACTGCTGAGTCTACCGCTGTTTATCAGTATTGCGCATGTAGGTTAAAACTGGTGTCAGTAAGTGAACGAACTCAAGCCTGAAACCAGTGACTGCCTGTACCTCCTGTTTACCCCAGTCCTTATCAGAGAAGTTATAAAGAAGCTATTCTGCCTGAACTCATTTGGATTATAAAGAAACAACAAGAAATACCATGCTTTAATTGCTAAGATCTCAGATACCTGGACTTTGCACATGACAAATCTCCATTGGCTATAACCTTTGCACAGCACAATAAATATGTCTGCTGCGTGGCAGTGAGCTCATCGAGTTAGTAACAGAAAAACAAAGAAATTACTTGAAGTTAGTAATGTAAAATTACTCCTCAATGTAGAAGGAACCATTGCTTTACAGCTAATATATGCTCTAATTTATTTGAATAAAGAAATTACCGTAGGAGGGAATGAAGTCTTTGTCTTTCAGTAGTGTTAATTAATAGTAGTTTTATAGTAATGCTTGAATTTTACTCGGACATGAAAGTCAGATATAAATAAACAAAAAAGAAGTACCTTTTGGCTAGAAAAAACATGTAATATGTGCCAACTGTAATGCCAAATGTACACTGATACACTTTTTGGAAAACTAAAACCAGATAAGTAATTCAAATTGCATTGTATTTGTTTTCACCTAAACTTCTTGTTCCTGGGAAAAGCAGAGAAAATACATGTGATGTTTTCATAGATTTCACATCTACATTTTTCAGTCAAGTGAACAGACCTATTGTTAAAGTGTTAAGAGTTGGAATTTTAAAGAGAACTGGTCCTGGAGGAGAATTTCTTAAGATGTCCAGACAGTGAAGTATAAATGACATAAATGGGATTGCTTGAAGTAGTGGCATAAATGGAAAACATTAACTGGTATTCCCATTAGGTGCCTTTATGTATCACAAGATTCTTAAATGCTTTTGTAAACTTGCTGGAGACATTATTCTCTTTTCTTTGGGTTTAATTGTTTTAGTTGGAAAAACAATTTAAGTTATTCACATATCCCTATTCTTAATTTGATTCCAAAATAGTTTATGTTCTGTGAAGCATCACTGTCTCAGCTTCTCGGTGCTGCTCTCTTTATTCAGGCTGTTTATGATTTACAAACAAAGCCTTTCAACGTCAGCTCCCTTGGGAGGTCAGTTCAAGCAGTTATCTCTCAGCACCTCTAACACACATGGACAACATTAATTTCAACACAAAGTACATCAGTCACAGACAGTTTCATCCAAGAGTACAGCTGGAGGAAGCATCAGACTTGTCTACAGTCTAGAGAGTTAAACCAACTGTCTAGGAATTGGAAGTCAGGGTTTCCAGACTCTCCTCAGTCCATGTTCTATCTGACTTTGCTCAGCTTTCAGGTGACTGCTAAACTCCTTAGCTGACAGACAAAAATGCAATGCAAGCTCCTTACTCAATAATTTAGCAAATAAATTTGAAGAACACTTTCTTTTTTATTTTACTCACATATTATGTCTGTGCAGTATAGCCCAGCATCGCATGCTGTGTCAAAATTCCAACCTAGATAAGGAGTTCTGAGCAAGCAAAGAATACAAGGCTAAGCTTTGTTTCTGACAAAGGTAACATTGACAGGCTAACACCATCTTTTTAATTTCTAGCAAGATTATATTAATAGGGATAATGTATTGATTCCTTGAATTAACCTTAGCTTTAAATACCACCTTCTGAGAAGTGATGCTTAATCTTACTTGTTCTTTAGTGGAAGAGGCACTGTAGCACTTTTACTTTCCAAAGTACACAAAATGAAAACAAATAAATGGAAGAAACCAAAAGAAATGGGAAAAAAAAAGGGCAGCTAAATTTTCCCAGTGACAGCTGGCAGTGTTTCAGGGGTAAAAGGAGATACAAAATGCTCCTTTAGGTTATTATTCTATCTATCTCTACTATCAAGAAGAGATAGGGGAACAAGAAGTGGGTTGTGCTGCAGGTGGGAACTCTAAACAGGAGTGAATTACTTCAGATGATCTAAGATGAAACTACATTCACTTCTTAATGTGGATCCAGCCCATGCTTCTAAAGCAAACCTCCTGCTTACCCTGCTTTGAGTCGTATCACAGAGCTGTCTTGGAGTGCATAAACTGGATTCCTTTGAAGTGAGATTAAACCAGGAATGCACTTTAAGGTCTAAGTCCTAACTTGTATTGTCCACAGGACCAGATCCAAACTAGTCTAAAGTCTGCAAAATATGTATTCTATGGCTACTGGGATCTCAGCATGATGGGTTTTGCTCTCCATGTTCACTCCTTTGGATAATCAGTACTTGCTGGTGAAGGTGTAGCATGATTAATGCCCAGCAAGAAGGTACATCTTTCTACTGACTCTAGGTTATTCTGGAAAGATTTGCCGAATCAGTGCCTAAGAACAGGAAAGTGAATAAACTCAGTGCATCTCATAAGTATTTTCTGTTTTGGCATTAGTGACCACATAAGCCTCTAGCTCCTTATTGTCAATCTGTTACAAAGCCAAGGTTCAGTTCCAAATGAGTACCATCGTTAAGAAAAATGTGAAGATTAATATGAAATTCTTTCTTTCCTCAGCATTTGTTGTGCCTTCACATAATTTTATTCCTGGTAGGAATCTGTTCATCATTCATTACTGCTTATGCAGCTTTTAGGAAAAGATGTAAAGTGCAGACAAATCATAAGGATTGTAACCAGATTCTGGTCCATTTCAGAAATCCATGATCAAAATACTGTATTTATTAAAATAAAAATAAATAGAAACTAAATATTATTGATCAACTTCTAACTCATACACAAGCTCAATGTATTCTGGCTTCAGAAGTTATTTCATGTCAGCTAAGCTGAACGAGCTGTCAACATACCTATGTTTAACCCTATGTAGATGTGAACTTAACCTGACATTGAGTTGCATTTGCAGCAAGCTGGGAGTGAGCACATGGAGAATTACTCTGGTAACTTGGCTTTTCAACTAAACCTTCATTCTATTCCTAGTGGGTAAGCATTCAGCCATATGAAAAAAAATATAGCCATGTACCTTGCATATTATTTCTTTTCTTTGAGGTAATATGGATTTATATGATTTATGATTCACTGTAGAGTAGTGGGACTGGTTCATGACCTAAATTATATTGAGCTGCAAAACCTGAGATTTCAAACCATAATTAGTTCTGCAATTTATGTTTAACAGACAATACTTCCTTACACCTCTTTGTAGATGAATAGTGTGGCACTCACTGGCATTCAGATAAACAAATGGTTAATGGTGAGGATAGCAAAATAAGCTTTGTAGAAACAGTGGCCACCAAATAAATGTTTAACTAAAATAAATTTGCCCTAGATTTCTTTGGCAAAATAATCAGGACACTGAAAAGCACACAGAAGTTTTCCCAGCACTTTTCATTGCCTTTTCATGGAAAACAATAGTTTAAAATTCAAGAAAAGAGCTCCAGTTGCAAAATACTTTGCTTTCTATTAGAATTTGTTAATGAGAAATTCTTCTTAAATCTGTGGAGAGTTTTCTAGGAAAAGTATTCTCTCTTTAAAAGGCTTTTAAAATTTCATGAAACACACACAATCAGAGAATCAGAGAATTTTAGGGGTTGGAATGTATCTTATAGATCATCTAGTCCCAGCCCCTCCCTGCCGTGGGCAGGCACACCTCCCCACTAGACCAGGTTTCTCAAGGCGTCATCCAACCTGGCTTTGAACACTGCCAGGGTTGGGGCATCCACTGCCTTCCTGAGCAACCTGTGCCAGTATCTCTCCACCTTTTTCCTAATATCTAACCTAAA
>NW_008662508.1:0-1948 GCF_000695815.1 Acanthisitta chloris
TCTATGATTCTGTGATTCTCCTGCCCAGGCAGCAGCCCACAGCATGCAGGACCAGGGCTGGTGCAGTGCAGAAAGGAGTGCTCAATCTGCTGCACCAGCTGAAGTAAATAGAACTTAAGCTATGCTAAGCATGCACATGTGCTGGGAACAATGCTCAGCAGCCTGCCCCTTTTTCTAGATGATATCCTGTACCTCCTGAGGGGACAGGTACTTTTACACTGACCCTGATGGCTTTGGGCAGAGAGAGAGTAGTCTACAGCTCTGTGGTAAGGCTGGGACTGTCTTTTCTCTATAGTTCACAGAATAATCAGAGTTGGAAAGGACCCTTGAGGATCATCTAGTCCAACTCCTTGCCCTGCATAGGACATCCCTGATAATCACACCACATGCCTGAGAGTGTTGTCCAAAAGCCTCTTGAACTCTGTCAGGCTTGGTGCTGTGACATCTTTACTGGGAAGCCTGTGCAAAACACCTCTTGAACTCTGTCAGGGTTGGTGCTGTGACCACTTCCCTGGGGAGCTGTTCCAGTGCCGAAACACCCTCTGGGGTAAGCACATTTTTATAACATCCAGCCTAAACCTCCCCTGACACAACTTCAGACCATTCCCTCGGGTCCTGTTACTGGTTGCTAGAAAGAAGAGGTCAATGCCTGCCCCTCCGCTTCCTTCCATGATGAAGTTGTATATAGTGATGAGGTCTCCCCTCATTCTCCTCTTCTACAGGCTGAACTGGCCAAGTGACCTCAGCCACTCCTCACATGGTTTCCCCTCAAGGTCTTTCACCATCTTCTTTGCCCTCCTTTGAGTGCTCGCTAATAACTTGGTATCTTTCATATATTGTGGTGCCCAAAAGCGCACAAACTATTCCAGGCGAGGCTGGACGCGTGCAGAGCAGAGCAGGACAACCACCTCCCTTGCCTGGCTGGCAATGCCTTGCCTGATGCACTTCAGGACACGGTTGGCCCTTCTGGCTGCTAATGGCTGCTAGGGCGCACTGCTGACTCAGACACAGTTTGCCATTGACAAGAATCCCCAGGTTCCTTTCCACGCCACTCCTTTCCAGCATCTCATTTCCCAGTCAGGGTTGCCTCATCCCAGGTGCAGAATCTGGCATTTGAGATAAAATTTCTCCAGTTTAAAACATAGTGTTGGATTCAGGGCATTTAGATCTCAGATTTTCTGTAAAAGATGCCTAACACCTTTCCCATAGAAAGTTTTCACGAAACTGATGATGTTTTGAGTCGGTGAATCAGGACTGCCAGAACTTATCAAAAAGGTGTCCCATAAAATGAAACAGGTCAGACTCTCTCGGAGAGGGACAGCATGGTTTGCTCTCTCTTGAATTCCATGTTCTCAGGTTTCAGTGCTTGCTGCTTGCACTCTATAGAAGCCTGGGCAGTAAGGAGTTGCGTTGCTGTGTCTCATCAGGACTGCCAGAACTTACCAAAAAGGTGTCCCATAAAATGAAACAGGTCAGACTCTCTCGGAGAGGGACAGCATGGTTTGCTCTCTCTTGAATTCCATGTTCTCAGGTTTCAGTGCTTGCTGCTTGCACTCTATAGAAGCCTGGGCAGTAAGGAGTTGCGTTGCTGTGTCTCAAACACCGATGGCCATACATGCAGTCAAGTTAGAATAGGATGTGCCTGGAAAGGGGGAGGCATACCCCTTTCCAGCACCTTTCTGGAGCCAATTTTCCTGTTCTGGTCCATAGTGACCACACAACATGAAGGACAGCACCAGCACAGAAGTAGGGTCAAGTGAGCAAGACCAATAGAAGGGGATCAAGACCACCAAAAGACCCTTAAAGCCCCTTGATCCCCTTCCAGAATGATCCAGAAGAACAGACTGTGCATGCTTACCCATTTACATGAGGAGCAAGAAACCCAGTCCTAGGGTGGGGAAAATTTACCTGTAAAAAGGTACCTCCACAAAGCCTGGGTGGGGCACTC
>NW_008662509.1:0-498 GCF_000695815.1 Acanthisitta chloris
CTTGGTCCATCTCTGCACTCCTTCGTAGCCTCTCGTTCGCAGTTTGTCGTAGAAGAAGCTGTTGAAGAAGTGAACCTGGAGCAGAGGAAAGGACACACCTGAGGCCACACCCACTCACCTGGGACAGCCAATCACCTCAGGCCACACCCACTCACCTGGGACAGCCAATCACCTGAGAACACACCCACTCACCTGGGACAGCCAATCACCTGAGGCTATACCTGAGACCGCAGCCAATCAGCTGAGGACACAACTGAGGCTATACCTGAGGCCACAACCAATCACCTGAGGCCTCACTTGGGGACACAGCCAATCACCTGAGGCCACACCCACTCACCTGGGACACAACCAATCACCTGAGGCCATACCAGCGACCACAGCCAATCACCTGAGGTTATACCTGAGGCCACAACCAATCACCTGAGGTCACAGCCAATCACCTGAGGACTCACCTGAGGCCACAACTGGGGACACAACCAATCACCTGAGGCTATACCT
>NW_008662510.1:0-24864 GCF_000695815.1 Acanthisitta chloris
TCGGGGGTCAGCGCTGTCAGGGTGGCGATAGGCAGGTTAGCCTGGGAGAGAGAGCTTAATTTCGTGTCTGAACAGAAACATACCTCCGTAGGTAGTGCTTGGAAGGTGTTTTTACCTTGGTTTTGGTGGGCCTCGTGGTGTGGGGACACTGTTTTTGCATATTGCCTGTCCAGGTATTATAGTGCAGAGCTTTGCGGGTGATGGTCCTAAAACTTGGAGGCTCTTGGCACTATTTCCTGCTCAGGTGATCTGACCTCGCCTGATTCTTTGTTGCTTGCGTTTTTTCCTGATGGTAATAGAATAACTTCAGAGGTTGTTCTATACCTCTAGGACCATGTCTTATTCCCTAGCGATGCAATAGCTAATGAACTGCACTTCTTAATGCTCTCTAATTTTATGTAGCAGTGACATGAGAAATCTTCATTCTTACCTCACATAAACCTGAGGCAATGCACCCTCCTGGCTAGGGATGCATCAATCTGATAATCAGTTGTGACATTTACAGAAAAGAAAGCTATTAAATGGGCATGAATTGCTTAAGCACATGAAAGTAAACTTAAAAAGTTGGCAGCAAGGTTGGTCAGTTTGCAGATACTCACTTATGTAGTTGATTTCTGAGAATGTTATCAGCCATTTCGAGGAAAGAAAGGAGGATAGTTCAGTGGCAAGGTGAACTTCAAATATGTGGAGAAAAGAAACGTGTCTTTAAGGGTCTGAAGGTATTGAGATGTGAGTATAGTACTTATTGTGGAAGCTTGCTTTAATATTAAACCCATTAAGTTAGCCTTATCTGAGTCTCTTTTTCCAGCCTTTGAGCAAAAGGAGAAAGTTTAAAGCACCTTACTGAAGAGGACAGAAGTTTTCATAGACCAGCAGCGTTCACTGCGCTGATGTAAAGGCATGGGCTGTTCTGGCGCTTGCTCTGGGGAGAGGAGCAGAGTGTCTGCTCTGGTGTGTTCCACAGCAAGACATTATTGCTGCAGGCGCTGTAATCCTGTCATTGTAGAATTTATTTACTTTTTGGTCACATGGAAGGGGGAACTAAATACGAATGTGATAATGTTGACAGAAGCAGAAAAATTGTCAGTATCCTTAAAACCATTGTGGCTACTGCTTACATCAGTGGTTAAACTGGGGAAGCTGTTCCTGTGTTTTGACATTTGTGTGTGGATTTCTTTTTTTGTTTGGTTTGGGGTTTTTTCATGCATTGCATAAGAATCGTCTTAGAAAGTCAAGCAAGCCTAAAGATATTTTTTTTCAATATAGGTCCTAATCTGTGGCATTTTAGGGTTGTGAAAAGCCCTAACAAATGGTGAAGTGCTCTGAGTCTGTTGAGATGTGCATGAGGAAGCGAAAGTGACAGCGTGGGGGTGGGGAGTGCAGGGATGGCTGCAGAGAGATCAGTTACTGACACCAGCAATAAAAAGTGTGCAGATCAGTACGTTCTCCTGTAGGTCACATGCAGAGAAAAAGAGGCACATTAACCTGCAGTCAAGCTCAGTTAGGTCTGATTTTCTTTTCCCTCTCCTGTGTTTGGTTTGACAGTGCTTTAACACAGCTGGGACCCTGGGTATTTCCAAGTGAGATGAGGGTATTTCTGGCTGACTCTGCAGCTGCAGTGTCTGAGAGAGCTGCACATCCTTTATTTGAATAGCAAAGCTGTAATTTCACTAATTTGAAACTTTTTAGTGTTAATTGTATTCTGTTGGCTGAGGAGTAAAAATACTTCAGGACCATGTAGCTGTAGTGAAATTTGTCACACCAAGTGACAAATGCTTGAAGGAGTGTTGCAAACTTAAGGGATTGTCTCCCCTTCCTCTCTCCAGTTTAGTAGTAATCTGAAGTATCTTTATCTCCCCATTTTGAACCCATTCTGCAGTATCTTGTTGCCACTTGGATTTGCTCAGTGAGTGTTATGGTCTAAGCATGACTGAATTTAACATAGAACTTCTAAGGGAACTTGTACCACATGAGTGTTTTGTTGTGGTTGCCTTTAGTTCGGAAACAAGAAAGCAGCAGCAATAAGAAGGAACTGTCCCATCTCACAAATTGTCATCTGTTGTTGGAAAACTCAAACTAAGCTATAACCAACATAAGGAGTTGTATTTTTTGCCTTCCAAGGATGGTTGCTGATCTGTCCTATTTCATTTAGGGAGGAAGAACAGAAAACTGAAGATGCAGAAAATGCCTGTTGAGAGTGGGGAAGAGAAGTTTGTTGAAAGCTGATCTGATACAGACATTCAAAAACTTCTTGTTGCTCTTGAAAATTGAACTTGTGGTTTATTCTGAACGCTGTCTGTGTGTGATTGAGGGGGAAGCTCACAGTTCAGGAGAGGATTGTAAAGAAATATACAGGAGGATAACTTGTGTTTGTCTTCTTGATGTCATGAAATGCTTTTTGTGACAAATATGGTAGTTGTCCTAAAGTAGCTATGAGCTGCTTTGGTAAACAAGACAAAAATCATGTAATATCAATTTGTATCCTAATTAGCTGCAAGTGTCAGTTTAAACTTCAGTATTGTATTGCAGAATCCAGAATGCTGTGTTGTGTTGTTGAAGCTAAGGCTGAGCTGGAGAGAATCCTCTCTTATGCACACACTGCCAGGGTTATTGCCTTGTTACTGGAATACACAGGATCTAAACACTTGCAGTATGAATGTTACCCTCATAGTAATGTATGTGTTATGTTTAATGTGGAGCCATTTTGAGGTCTCTGGCAAACTTCTGATTTATTTTTTGTTTTGTTTTAAAGGATCAACAAAATGATCAAATTAGGATCTTCGTTTATTCTTTTTAGTAGAATCAGGGACCTGTTGTTGCTCTTTCTGTCCTCCATGAAAGATGAAGAAACCTGCGTATGCATGTGTGTGTTTAAACCTGCATGTAGGGGAGGCTGACTGTTCCTAAGAACCTATTTTTTTGATTGATATAGCATCCACCGTGTGAGAGAGTAGCTGCATCTGAAAAGGCAGTGGAGGTACTCTTTCATCTTACACAGGCTTTGTTCAGGACTGATTAGAAGATGGTGGAGATCCTCTGTAGCAATTTGAAAATTAAATGGAACCATTTCTAATTATGCAGTGACAGACATCTCTGCAGAGAGAAGACAGCAGCTTTTGTGCAGGCTTCAGCTGTTCTATGGGAAGGAAATTGCAGAATTTTGAAGTACTTGGTAATATTTGTATATGAATGTGTGGTATATATTTTATTATCTTTCCTTATTGCTGTAGGAGATGTCCTTGGTTATATCACTGAAAGTGGTAGAAAGGTTTACCATGAAACACTTTAGAAAGGGCAGGAAAGCCATAAGGGGGAAAAGAGTGAAGTTGAATATTGTTTGGAAAGGGCACTGTAAGGAAAGCAGCTGGCCTTGAACTTACCTGCTGTTTGACTGGCTGAATATGTGAAGAACATCTATGACCAGAGTGTGTCATTTGGCCTGGAAACTCTTAAAATCAATCCTAGAGCTTTGCATCATGTGTTAGAATACAGTATTTTGGATTTTAATCAAGTTAGAATTGTTTGTTTCTCCCCTTCGAATTCATTTGGGTTGGAGGGGAAGTTTACTCCTGTTTTTTCTCAATGGACAACTTTTGTTTGTTAGTTTGTTTTTAAACCTTTTTGTGCAAAGGAAGGTTGTGGCTGGATGGTGTGGACAGACTGGTAATAGTATCTTATTACACCTAAATGCAAGTGTGCCAGAGGGGTGAAAACATGGGCTATAAAGGCTTGATTGACAACAGGAGATGAAAAGGACTGGTGTCCCTGAAGGTGTTTTTTATTTCCTAGGTTAGCATTCTGGAGTTCATAGGTCTGTGTCAAGGGTTGTAATTACTAGAACAGCCATTACTCTTACGAAGTGATCAACTTTGAAATGGAGTCGTAATAATGTCCTTCTATTTTTGTACACTGTGGAATCTGACCTTTTCTCCCTCCCTCCTTTTTGCATTCAAAACAAGGCAAATTTACTCTGCAATTGGTTGTTACAAATCCCATAAAAAGAATTTTGCCAGGGAAATTCTACAGCAGCATTTGGAGAGGTATTGAACAGTATTTTTCTTCTTATCCCGGAAGAATATCCTAGACTACATTTGCATCTGTTGGTTTATTGTGGAGTTTACTTTGAAGGAAAAACAAGTCTGGTACTAGTAAACTAGGCTGGGAAACTTTTTTACTACTATTATTCTATGCTGCAGTCACAGGAAATTCCAGTGACTGCAGTGATACTGATGTTAAAATGAATATTGGACACACTAATGAAATAAATAAGAGTTATTGGCTCCTACTCTTAAGTACTGAATGAAAAGATTGTTTTGCACTTAGTGGTTCCATTGCAGGACTTCAGCACGATGTTTCCTGTCCAGGAGTGACAATGATCAGTTTGGCTGTAATAAAGAAACATTTGGCTGAACAAAGGGTGATATTGGGCAAGAGGGATGATGATGCTGCATGAGGATTGATGGTTCTAGCTGGCCAGCTCTCTTCTAGTTTTCTGCTCACAGCTTTAATTAATGTTCTGTGCCTAGACTTTTACATTCAATGAAGTAATACTTAAATAATTGAATGTTTAGGAGAACTACCCCTCTAGGTTGCTGTGCAAAGTGTAGTTGAGTTGGCAAATACAGCATGTGAGGTTCAGGGTGGAAAATACAGCATGCTTGGAAAATGATTGAAAGTTGTTTGTTGCATTGGTGTTATGGTAGGCTGAGGGCTGGCAAACCTGAATAGATTTTGTTAGGCTATTTTAAGGGATGTGTAAATGCATGCTTAGCTGATGGCTGAAATAATAAAAGTCTTTAGGTACCAGAGCAAAGTCAGAGCAAGGTTAAGCTATAAAAATGGAGATATTGCCGTGAATACCAATGATGGTTTCCCAGCATATGTAATTTTTCATGTCTGGCTATGAAAGAGGTATTTCCCACTCACCCCTCAACAAACAAATAAAGCCTCACCAGTCATGTGTCCATGTCATTGTACTCTGTGTGTCACCCCTTCCCCTTCCCCCTGCCAAAAAAGTAGCCAACCAAAAACCCTCAACTAGAAAATCAGAAACTCAGTGTCTCTGGGGCAGTGTTCTTGCTGAATTAGCAGGTGTCAAGGTCTGAGTAAAACTTCTCCTGTTATTTCCACCTGTCATCTATAATTTATCTTTCAGATCATTCTGGTGATGCTGCACACATTCTGTAGTTGATTTCTACCAATTTCTTTTAATCAACTTTGAACACCTCTGAACATTTAAGTACTTAGCCATAAGAGCAACTGTATTAGCTGTTGCTGTAGGAAATTGGATGTGGGTTTATTTAAGCTGTCACCATTTATACACACTGTAGTCAGGTGTTTTCTACAACTATAAGGTTGACATATTTCCGTATTTCAATTCAAGCTTCTACATTTTAAAGCTGAAGAAGCTACTTTGTTGGATTCAGTGTGTACAAATACCTGTAAATCTCAGGTGTTAAGGTCTTATTCCTCTTAAGGTGGAGTATTCTGGGTTTGGATGATATTTGAAGTTGTGTGTTTTGGGCTCTTTTAGTATGTGTTGTGTAATTAACTTGTGTTATGCTCAGTTGTTCCCACAGGGTTTGTGAGGGCAGCACATGGAGGTAATTCTAGGGTTATCCTCTGCATAAATGCACTCAGTCATGCACCCAACCTGTGGCTTAGGCAACAGGCACTTCATGAGAGTAGTATCTAGTTTGGTGCCTGTTTTTGTGTCAGGGCAGAGAGGTAACCCTAACACTGCAGTTCTTGGGAATCCCTTGGGCAAGGGATTTGGTGTAGGCCTAGACATTAGGGTTTGCATTGTTTCAGGGTTTAGGCTTTTATTAGTGTTTCTTAGAATGATTTAGAAACGAATTCATAAAGAAAGAGCCTTTTCCAAAGGAGCTGTTTTATCCTGCCCAGCCCAGTTCAGGTGAGCACTGAATGTCTGGTAGATGGCAGTGGAATGAAGGCAGAAGTTATCCTTGGCAAGGGTTCAGGTTACAAAAACCAACATTAAAACATTGTTCTCTTTTCATGTGCTACCATTGCTGTGGATTTAGTTGTTAATCCAGGAACTAATCTGGATAACTGAATATTTTACAGCCTGGTTGCATATGACACTAAATTCTAAGGAATGGTGCAGTGGATAGAAAAATGAAATTTTATTACTTTGTACTCTAATATTAGAGAGCACTTCCTAGCCCGAGTCGTTTCAGGTTTCTGCTTTTGCCTATAGGCTATGTTGCCCAAGAGTTCTTGTTTCACACAGCCTCACCTGGTGACCTGTCTGATGGTAATCTGGTCGGGGCTGGTGTCACTGCCTGCAGAACAAGAACTCAGCCTTCTAAAAGTGACAGCACAAAGAGCTGCCGCAGTCCTCAGCATTTGATGGAGCAAACAGAATTGTGTAAATGCTTAATGCTGCTTTGAAGAGCAGTGAAAAGCGTTTTATAATTTCATTTGTCCAGGGAGAGGGAAATTGAAATATGGATCTTTAGGGTTAATTTTCTCTCTTTGTCTCTTTTACAGCTATCGAGTGCAAACCCTGTGTATGAGAAATTCTATCGACAGGTATGTATGTTCTTGTGGAGAGAAGGAGCTTTATTACGTACTTTAAAGTAGCAATATTCTTTTGCTATGGATTCAGCATGGGGAACAGCATGTAAACAATAAAAATGCAAAAAATGATACTGCTTTAAAATGTGTTTTAATAGTAACTGGCACTTAGTTCTGAGCTATATTGGTATAAATTTGATAGTGGTTGTAAGATGACATTTGCCAGGGAACTGCCAGGTGTTATGACATACATCACTTCACAGTTCTAACAGACTGTGAGCTCCTGGAATGGAGTATTTTCTTGCAAAGTGCTGTGTTGATATGTTCTTTGTTCCTTTTTACAAGTGAAGCTGAATTTCTCATCTTTGTGGCAGTTAGCATCATGTAAATCTTACATGTGTCTCAGAGTGTCCCCAGAGGTGCTTACAGGATGTTGTAAGGAGTGAAATTTGGATAGAAGGCCACTGAATGCAGAAGGAATGCCTGCAGTTCTTGCAGCTTCACTCAAGAGATACAAATCTTTTGATTTTATAATGTAAAAAAATAAATCATTTATCACCTGTCTTTTATATTTTGGCCCAGCAATACTAAGGTGCTTTAATTCCTATACATACAGCTTTTTGGAAAAAAACAGCTGTTTCACCTACTCTATAATGACAATATTTTTAACATAATGTATGTTATTGTACAAATACAATATAAAAACTTTACAGGAAATGTAAACTATGTGACTGTATAAAACAATTAAAAACAGATTTTTTTTTAATAATAGTCCTGATGAGTAATCAATGAACCCTGTAGAAAAACAACCTCATTTGCTTGTTTATTGGTTGCCTTATTGCTAGCTTCTAACCAAAGGAAGATTTTTTTCCTTTGTGCAATTGGTTCTACTTCTGTCTGTCCTAAGGGAGGATATAGTGTATGTGACCTCTTTATTTAGGAACCACTTTTGGGAGTCAGCATCAGAATGGAGGCTTAGCTGCCTGCCATGATTTCTATCACACTCCAGTTTGGATTGTGCTTAGAGCATTAGTCCCATTATTAGGTGCATAAACAGCAGTTAAAGTGTATCAGCCTGTGGTGCCTGTGAAGTTTGTGCTTCCCATTGTACTTTCAAAAGGGTTGTTCTCCACTGCAGATTTGAAATTGCTAAACAAGAAGAGAGAGTTTACCTTGATCTAAGTTCAGATGGCTCCTGATGGCCAAAGGAGATAGTATCAACCTCACATGTTTTCTGTCAGTCTGATGGACAAATCCACTGTGTCTGTCTCTAGGCCTTGGATTAAAAGCCTTAGGGGAATCCCATATCATTATAAGGGCACAGGAAAAGGCAAGGAACTAATTGTTTTGCACATTTTATTTCTTAGCTCAATACTTCTGACTCTCACTGTCATGTACCACCTTTGCCATATGCCTGTCTGTCTCTTCCTCCTGACTGCAGTTGCTTAACCACGGAAGTGTGAAGCAAAAAGTTGGATAAAGAAACCAAATTGAAGCACAAATGTGATACTGGTTTCTGAGTCACTTAGCATCTTGCATTTGTTGGCATATGTAGCCTAGTGAAACTGGAGCACTATTTGTTGTCCAGCAGTCTCGGTAGTGTACAGAACGGGGATTCCTTAAACATGATGTTAGTGAAGTTGTGCCAATGGATTTGTTTTCCAGAGGATTAATTTTCTGACTTGCTCAGCTGAACTCTTTTCTGCAAGCATTTGTCTTAAAGAGTACCTTTCAAATGTACCATGTCTAGAGATTTCCACTGGCACTAGAGAACTTTTTCCTTCCTTTCCTCAGACAAGGAGATGTCAACTTCCAGAGCAGACATGTTAGAAAGACATTTCCCACTTTGTCCTGTGGTGCTAGTTTTTATTCTTCAGTGTATACCAGAAGCACTTTAGTGCATTCCATGCAATGTGAGAACAAATTCATCACCTGAAATAGCTCTGATGCTGAGTGCACTTCCAGTTCTATCCCAAGCTTAAAGTAATTCATCTGGCATAATGTGTGTTGTGAAATGGGTGTAAATCCTGGGCTTAGAATGAGATTGGAATACAGATTGGCTGGTACAGCTATGAAAACTGCTTTGTGCACATCAGGGAAAAAGCTCTACCAAGCTGGTCTATACCTGACAAACACCAGCAACCTTCTCAGTGCAGCAGTCAATCCTAAGTACCCCCATCCCAGCTGTCCAGACTCAGTAATTGGTAAAGAAATTAGAATCATCCCTTTAAAAATCAAGTGATTAATTGTACAAAAAGAAGCAATACGCATATTCGGTTAAATAAAAATCCTGCTTAATTCCCTTAATGTCACTTTCCTCTGGGTTGGAGTTGGGGAAACAAAAAGTAAACACAGCTGATAGTGTGGTGTTTTGTGACTTCCCTGACAGGAGTCCCAGGCTGAGGTTTTCTGAGTGGATGCCAAGATTACTGTGCTTATGTGCAAGGTCAAATCCCCTATTTGAAAAGGGGATTTGATGCAGTGTCTTGGCAACTTTTTGCCTATAAGATGAACAGCTTTGCCATACAGACTGAATTGGGTATTTTAAGAATCTGAGGAGCAGCCTAACTACAAGGCTATAGTGTTTGTAATTTTATTGCCCTGATGAGGGAATCCTCAATTACAGGCAAAAACCTCCTCTAATGAAAATCATACTAGTTATGTTGAAAACAAGAGATGTTTTCAATTTCATATTAAATGATACTTTTGGGATTGCTTTCAGAGTGTTTTGTTCCCTTTCAGAAGTGTGTACAGACAACTTTGATCAGCTGCAGCATGCTTTCCAAATGATAAATTCTCCACAGTCTTTCACTGGCCAGTACTAATCCCATCTTTGGAAGCTGTTTGCTTTGAGCTCCTTGTGTGTGCTGCACCTGTGAACTTGGGCCTTTGGCCTTACATTCCAGATAAAATACTGAACATAGTTTTTGTTTAAACACAAAGCTATGATGCTATACATGGTGCAGTGCCTCAGCAGCATCAAGCTACCTGGCTGATGTAGTAGGGCTGACAGTTTGAATTGACTGAAGAAACCCTGAGTCCTTTTTTCCCATTCTGTGCCCTTTTTAGTCATCCTTTTGCTTTAGATTCTCAGACTCACAGCTTTTCCTCTTATTTCCTTTGTGCTTACACCACCATGTAGGTGATGTAAGTTTTCTTGCTTGCTTTTTCCACTTTGAAAAGGTTTTGCTAAGGTAGTGTTTTAATTTAGAAACTTGAATGACTACCTATTTTAATCATCTCACTATTGATCCAGGGAGAAATGCTTGCTGTTTGATATTCTGCCAAAACCCATCACTACCTTCTTCACTGTGTAAATAAATTTCACTTTAGGGAGTATTTCTCTCTGTGAGGGTGGTAAAGGTATCGTCAAGCAGAGCCTTCCTCTTCAGACCATAACAGTAATGAGTGCAGAGCTGGACAATGAAATGGAGTCAAACTCTGAGACTTCTTTGTCCTTAAATATTAAATGTTTTGGCAGCATAAAGAAGAAAAATCTGTGATTACAAAGCGCTAATTGAATAGGTTCAGATGATGCCTAATGTGAATAGCCTTACCTAGATAGGTAAGGCTGCATGACTTGAAAAATCCTTGGGACTTTGTGCTTGAAACTTACTACTGGAGACTTTGAAATCCAGGTGTAATCAATGGTTAGAAACTTAGAACAGTGAACATTTGACTGCAAACATATTGGTGTGTTTTCCTTGGTTGTAAAGTGGAATTGCTTAAAGTCTTCACTGATAACCTGTAAGATTATGCTTGTGTTGGGGTATCAGTTTATGACTTGAGAGACCTAGGTTACCTTCCTTGTTTCTGCCCTAAACTGGGTCATCTAGGCAAAATTCCTATCTCCCTGTGCCTTAGTTGTGTACTGACAGGTGAGGATAACACTGTATTTTTCTGGATCATTGTAAAACATATCGGAGTGTGAAAGATACTTAGATATAGATGCATAATATATGTTAAATCTGGCAGTGTTTAAGATACTGACTTCCCAAGCTGCCTATTAATATTAGTTAGTTTAAAGTATTTTAATTTCAATGTAACATGATTTTTACTGAAAGGGAAGTTTTATTTTTAAAAAAAGTGAAGATTTTTCTCAAAGTGACTGCTACGTTGAGCGTTCTTCTCTGTTAAGTTTTTGAGAGCCTGTGTAAAGAGATTGCATCAATTCAAAAACTTTTGTCATGTGAGGGTATTTTTCTCCTCCAGGTTGATTCTGCTAATGCTGGAAGAGTGTTAGCTTCTGATGCAGCTGTTTTCTTGAAGAAGTCTGGATTGACAGATTTGGTACTTGGAAAGGTATTTGATGTCACTTACTTGATTATCCTGATTCCTGCTTCAGTTAGTACCCTGTGTGTTTAGTGGTACTACAGGATATGTGATCTTCCCTAATGTGTTTTCAGTTGTGCCATCCAATGGTTTCCAACTTCAGTATCCTTATTTATTTTACTATGTATGTAGCTTGTGGTGGAAATTAAAACAATATTTAAATTTGGCACCACAGGTGAATGCTATCATGAAAGTTAAACTTGAACGTTCCTCCAAGAATGCATTGCTAAATGGAGGGAGAACTTGCCATCTCCCTCTCAGTGCTGTGAACAATGTTGTTTTTATGTTTTAGATTTGGGACTTAGCTGATACTGATGGCAAAGGAATCCTGAACAAACAGGTATGATTATTTATGTGATGTATGAGTTTACTCTAACCATTAGCAAGCCTTGAACAGAGATAAAAGTTATGATTTCTGGTTCAGTAAAGCATTTTTTTAACTGGTATTTTCCCCCAGATTTTTCTAATTGGAACTAGCTATATAATTCCCACTTGAGTGAAAGCACTGATAAATTAAGCAGCCTTCAGCTTTTCTGCTTTTCTTCAGATTATAAAATGAGCTGCTGTGTAGCTGAGAGTATGCTCAGAGTACAGTATGGTGAGAAGTAATTTAAGGTTTAATGTACTGTATTTACTACAAAGGTGACTTTTTCTTCTTCATCTTGGAGGAGACAATGCAGAAATTAAAATTCTAGTCAAATCTTCAAAAACCTTATTTATCTGATTTTGGTGGACTTGACATTAGTATGTTGTGTTTGGAGTTGTCCTTCCCAAGTTGTGATGATGTTGCTGAATGTTTGGAAAATGAATGACAAACTTTGTGTCACTGTGGGAATCCACCAGTCACTTCCTGCTGCTATCTGTCACTCTCTGGCCCCCTTTGAAGCCATTTGCAACCTTATATACAGCAACACTGGAAAAACTTTTAATTATTCTGAAATTTGAGTGTTTTCATATAATGAATCCTTCCAATTTTCATTTTCCCTGTAGGAATTTTTTGTGGCTTTGCGACTTGTAGCATGTGCACAGAATGGATTGGATGTTTCCCTGAGTAGTCTTAACTTGCCTGTTCCTCCACCAAGATTTGTAAGATTTCTGTTTTAATTGAACATATGAACTCATTAGTAAGGACTGCTTTTAAGTGAACAATTGGGAAGGTTTGGGATATATACCAAAGAGCTGGGAGGGTGATGTAGGGCAATGGGGCCCTACAACAGGGATGGCTAAGCAGTGTGGAATAAGATAAGGTACTGCATGTTCTAGTGGGGGTTTGAGTATAAATTGTGTATAATTTGAATGTATATATTTGGTATTTTTTCTATTGGTGTTGTCCATAATGGAAGTAACATTTTACATTTCTTACTCTAAATTTGGGCATCCTTAACTAAGCTATGAGTGACTGAAAGCAGTTCTGGCTTTGAGAAGCACCTGCTCAAATAAGAGAGTTGTTTTGCAAGGTCAGATCGGTGACTCTTTTAATACGGGGTGTTTTTTCCCTGTTTTTCCTTAGACTGATACTAGTAGTCCTTTGCTTCTCAGTGGAACAGCATCAAGTGATCTACCATGGGCTGTTAAGGTAAACTAAATATCAGGCTGTTACCTAGAACTGTGATCTGTTTTGCAAGAAAACATGTCTTTTTGAGAAAAGTATAATGCTGGAAGCTACAGTTTATAAAGTGCTATAATTACCATTCATGTCAAAGCTGTACTTGGGCTAGTAGACCTAATTTGATGAGAACACTTGGGCTCTTGGGAAATCTCTTCATGTTCAAAAATTTGAAATAAAAAAACAAAGGACTAGTTACCTGAAGCTATGAAAATAATTGAAGAAGAAATCTCAGTGGGTTTTGGATGAGTCTCTAGCTGACTTAAAAATAATATCTCTTTCATATTTTCTTATAAGCATCAAGAACTGCAGTGTGTATTTATTAAAAAACCCCCAAGTTAATACTTTTGTAAGAATTCCTGCTTCTTAGGATATGAGTGTGACTGTTTGCATAAGTAATACTTTTCTTCTGCCCCTGCAGCTGGAAGACAAGGCCAAGTATGATGCTATTTTTGACAGCCTCAGTCCAGTGAATGGACTGTTGTCAGGGGATAAGGTGAAACCTGTACTCCTTAACTCAAAACTGCCAGTGGATATCTTAGGACGAGTAAGACTATCTTTAATATCTTTCTTCTTAATTGTTAATTCACAAATAATGCCTGTGCTGCGCTCAGCAATATCTGTTCTTCAAACTGAAGATTTGTAGTAGTGACCCTAACTATTAAATGTGATCTTATAGAGTGGCCACGTGTCTGCAACTATTAAACTGAAAAATGAAGTAAAATTTTGTTCATATTTAGGTAGTACCTTTCCTTGAGAAGAGGCTGAGGGGTGACCTCATGGCTCTCTGCAAGTGCCTGAAAGGGGGTTGCAAAGAGGTGGGGGATGGTCTCTGCTGCCATGCCTACAGTGAGAGGACTAGAGAGAATGGTCATAAGCTGAGACAGAGGAGGTTCAGAATTTTTTCACTGTTAGGGTGTTCAGGCACTGGAATAATGTCCAGGGAGGTGGTAGAGTCACCAACCCTGGAAGTGTTTAAGAGATGTCTGGATGTGGCACTGGAGGATATGGTTTAGGGGTTACAGCAGTGGCAGGTTAATAGTTGGACTTGATTTTAGAGGTCTCCTCCAACCTTGATGATTCTGTGATTCTGCAGGGTATCAGCTATGTGTACTCTTTAACACCTGGGTCAGTGCCTCTGCCTCCAGCTTAAGAATCTCTCTGCTTTTGCATGGGTTATATGAATGTATCTTGCTCACCGAAGACTAATGCTGTTGATCTCAATAGAACTTGGGATATGCTGAAGGGTGGCTGTCCTCATGTTTGTTTTTAATGAGATTTTGAATAGGAAAGTGCTACAGTTCAGGCAAACATCCCTTTGTTCTGCTTTTTATTGGTAGGTGTGGGAACTGAGTGATATTGACCGTGATGGAATGCTGGATCGAGATGAGTTTGCAGTTGTAAGTATCTTCTGCCTCTTGGGATTTTGAAAGCCTTATGGCAGGTTTTAAAATAGATGCATTATGTGTTAATTTCTGACTGTGTGGTTCATTTATTATCTTTATTCAGAGCCCTTAATCAAGTTTTAGTACTGTTTAATGTTGCTGTCAGTTTGTTGAATGTCTCTTAGTACACAGCAGTAACTTTCTTTGTGGGCTAAATGAGCCATTAAAAACTTCCACCTGAGATCTGCTGTCCCAAGAGACACTGATTGTTTCCACTGAGTTAAGTTTTACCTTAACCTAAGTATTTATAGAACTTGATTGCCTCAAGGTGCCATTGAGGAAAGTTTTTCAAGAAATTATGTATAAATTCTTCAGAAGTTCTTAGCAAGTTAGAATATTAACACTGTTAATGCCAGGGCTGATAAAATAATGTAAGGACTGGTAAATGAGAGATGCCCACAACAAAAGAATAGATGCTAAGTGGTGGAATTCTTGGAAAAACAGTAATCCATTAAAATTAAGTGTTTGAAGTCTTCTCTCAAATGAAATTCCACAAGTGGTGGTACAAGCTTGGTAACATGTAGGAGAATCATCTTCATGTTCTAAAAGATACTGAACTTCATTTGCTAAGCACTCCAGTAAAGTGGTAATGACAAACACAGGAGGCAATAAGCTGAAGGTCAGTTGAAGATGCTGGAAGATTATTTCTTAACTAATTCTTTAGTTGATACACATATTTATTTCTTATATATTTACATCCACACACCTCGTTTTCTTGTTCAGGCCATGTTTTTGGTGTACTGTGCTTTGGAGAAAGAACCAGTGCCAATGTCCTTGCCTGCAGCTTTGGTGCCACCATCCAAGAGAAAACCTCTTAGTGTTCCAGGAGCAATGCCATTAATTCCATCTTCAACATCCACCAAAGAGTCTCATCAGTCCTTGCCACCTGTGGGCATTTTAGCTGCCAAAACACCACTAACACAGGTATAGTCCTGAAGTTACTTGGGGTTAGAAGAGTCCTGCCCTTAACATTGTGCTTTGGAGATTGGTTGTCTGAAGATGTTTGTTCTGAATGTGATTATTAAGAAACTTGATGCCTCCCACTGCATTTCCCCAGGCGTCTTACTTAATCCTTGTCATTTTAGATGCCAGAATTTGGGAAAATGTCTTTCCAAGTAGGCTGTAACTTGTTCTATTCAAAATAAGAGGAAAAAAATTATAAGGAGGGTTCAGCTAAGAACTGTGGTACATAATGCATCAGATGCTGCTTGGACATTTGTGTACCCATATTTGAGTAATCAGTAAGAAACTGACACCTTAATTCTGGTGGTGCCAAGGATTTAATCTGGCAATTTACTTGACTGATGGTCAGCCTTGCTGTATGTAGTACAAAGCAGTGCCATTCTGGGTGAGTTTCAGTGTGTTTTGTACACAGCACCATTTGGGAGTCATCTGTTAAGTGTCCATGTTGCTGAAATTAATTAGCATTCATACATGCACTTGGAGCCATTTTCACTCAAAAACCCCCCAAACATCTTTATAATAGCTTAGTGCTGTGAAAAATTGCTCAAGGAACAGAAGTAGCTCTAATTCTTGCCTTTACCTTGATCAGAGATAAATTCTGCAATTCAGAAGGTGCCAACTATTAACTGTCTGGGCTTGAGCAGCTCTCCAGTCCCTCCAGCTAGAGCTCTCCAACTGCGTAAAGGGGAATAAAATTGATAGAGCCAGACAGTCAGCAGGACTGTGACTGAGCACAGTGATGAGGACACAGCCCCATGCTGGGAGAAGATCTGGGCTCCTGGGAGTGCTTTTATTGCATAGGCAAAGAGATAGAGCTTGTGGATCTCTGCACGTCTCTATTTTGGAGGAAAAAACTGTTCATGTACTAAGCACCTATATCAGTTTTTAAATCTGTGCTGTAGTCCTTGATTTATGTAACTCCAGAATTATCTGAAAACAGAGTTGTCTATATCTTAGTATTGTGGTTTTGGCTTTTTTTTTCCCTTCCATCCTCACCCCCCCTCAGTGGGTTGTATCGCCTGCAGACAAAATGAAGTATGATGAGATCTTTGTGAAAACTGACAAGGACATGGATGGATTTGTGTCAGGTGTGGAAGCCAGAGAACTATTCTTGAAGACAGGACTGCCTTCTGCTCTCCTTGCACATATCTGGTAGGTTTTTTCCGTGACAGCTGTTTAGATGAGGACACGGTTCTCGCTCCTTGCTGTGCTGACATTTCTGGAAAGTGCTAGTTGGGTTTTACGTATAATAGCATGGCCTCTGTATCATCAGTGGTAACTTACTTTTGCTTTTCGACAGAAATGGGGAGTAAACAGATTTGTGCTATGCACCATGATTGTTACAAATACTGCACTTCAGTTCACTCCACGTATTAGGGAATTCTCTCTATAAAATTCCTAGCATGCAAGATTTATGGCCATTGCATTCTACACCTTATTTGTCTTCCATTGCAGCTGGCAGTGACACTCTCTGTTTTTTTTAATTCTTTCCCCACTATGAGCCATTGCAGGGAACTCTGATAGGAATAACTTTTTTCCCCCCCAAAAGTGTGGTTAACACTAGCTCTAATTTAGGCAAATTAGGAAAATCTGGATACACTTGTGGTGGCTGTGAGTTTTTCTTTAGTTTAGGAGGACCTTCAGTTACAGCTGCTCAGGTGTTGTTCGTGACTTACAACCCTGATTCTGCCTCTCACCAGACCAGAGCTGTGGGCCTCAGCATGCACAGAGGAAGTGGCTGTGTGTTTGAGTGATGTCTCCTATTTGTTACCATGCCTTATGTCTGTATTGTTCTTTATTTTTAGAAGAGCAGATGTGCACCAGCAATTTTCACCTTTTTTTAAAGACAGCAAATACAAGGAACAAGGGCTGTGCTTGCAGAAATGAGGGTTTGACTTCTCGTGCATCTCTGTACAGGGCTCTTTGTGACACCAAGGACTGTGGGAAGCTTTCAAAGGAACAGTTTGCTTTGGCTTTCCATCTAATTAATCAGAAGTTAACAAAGGGTATTGATCCACCTCAGGCTCTGACTCCAGAGATGATTCCACCTTCAGACAGAGGTGTCAGTTTACAGAAGGTAAGGATGGGTTTGGTATTTTGGTATGAATCTCAAATGAATAATGTGAATTTCAAAGGCTACACAAGAAGCACCTCAAGTACTCATCATATCAGGAAGGAAACAAGCCTTAGGTGCAATGAATTGACAAAAAACTGTTCCATCCATGTTTCAGAACAAAGCTGTCATTTATTATGCTGCCAACCAAGCAGAGAGGTCTTGTGTCGAGAAAACATTATTTTCTCTTTTGGAAGAGTAATCCTTTTGCTGCCTATTTAAAGAAACTTCAGTTTGCATCTGAAATAACATGCACAAGTTCAGTGTTTTTTCCCCTGATGTGTTCAGTTACCTTTTGTATGCTGATCTTCTTTTTTTTTAGTAAGTCTGGAAAGAATATAAACGAAAAGTTTCGAATTGCATATTTAAAAGTTTTAAAAGTAAATGGTCCTCCATTTTATACTTCGCAGCTAGTTTAGATGTCTTCAAATACTCTGTTGGTTGCTTTCTATCTTAATCCAGCAGTAGACTGTACCTCAGCAATTCAAGTTGTATTTGTCACAGTGGTAGAGGTCATGACAAATTCTTACCTGTTTTACACATCACAAAGTCTGATGTGAGTTACCTTTTCTTGGTTGTGCAAAACATTGACCTAATTCTACAACTTTCTTAAACAGAATGAAAACTTTGCACCTGACAAAAAGAAACTCAAAATTTGGCACTGCTGTTTGAGTTTCTGTAACTGGTATCTAATTGGTTTTTACATTCTGTTTTTAAAAAGTAATTGCTTTATTTGCAACTCTACTAATCTTTTTTGTATGTTTGCTTTCCTTTCTATGTCTCTTTTCTAGTTTGGACTGTTTTTTCCATTCTGCACCACTCTGCTTTTCATCCTTATTATTCTGTCAGTTTGTTAACTCTGCTTTCTCAAGGTTAGAGAATCTTTGCTTTTCTAATATTTACTGTCTGTTGGTTTAAATAATGAACATCCTTCTGAGACTCTTACACAGTCACTGAGATAGCACAGCACTTGTCTCAAGTGTCACAATGTGTTGCTATCTCAAGTTATTGCTGATTTCCAGTGTTGTTCAGCTGGAAGAACTCTGAGGTTCTTCCTTGAACTCAGTGGCTGTTACCTGTTTGCAGTATGTGCTGCTTAAACTTAGAAGAGAAAATGCCATGTCTTATGCTGGTGGAATTGCTGGGGAAGTGGTGACAGAGCTGTAGCCCAATGTGGGAGTTAGCAGGTGTCAGCAGGACTAATACCCACAGTTTTACTGATGATATTGCAGGAAATGTAGTCATTAGAACACATTGGATGAGATCAGTGTTGGTTAATTGCTATTCTGTGGGTGTAAATTGATTTTATAAAACTCTGTTAGACATCAATGTGATTTTTTTTCATTACTAACATAAATGATGAGTAAAAATATTGTTAAAGAAGGTAAGTTAGCTTGCATTTAGCTCTGCGAATCCTTAACAAGGATTTGTTTTACTAAATTGAGCTGAACTGACAGCTTATTTTGCGCTTTTTCAAAACAGATGTTATCTTGTTGATACAAAAGAATTTTGCCCAAGATTGCTGCTCAAGATTTGAACTCTTACCCTTAGAGTAGTAGGCAGAGAAAAACTGTGTTGGTTTTCGTGAAGTGATGTAGCTTATATTGTAAAATAACCAACCCAAAAAACCAACTTAGGCTTCATCTTCTGAACTGACCAATGTAAAGGTGGTAGCAGAAATACCAGGAAGTAAAATGGTAATCCATTGTAGTTTTGAAGTAGGGAAGGTTAACTTGTGATCTTGACAGATATTTAAAATGCATCCATATATATATATATGTATGTATGTATGTATTGCTGTTAGCTAATGTTTGATTTCCTTACAGAGTTTTCTTACACAGTAGTGTAACTTTATTTCAGTTTCGGAGCCTGAATGCAAATCCCATGAATGGGATACAGCAGCAGTTTAGCACTTGTTGCTGTGTTTCTTTGCCTAGAGTGGTTGTGGTCACCACTTGCATGACAAGCCATAAAAATCAACTTCCATGCAAGGTCCTCTCACAGAATTTTGACAGGAATTTACTTCTGTTGCTATTTTGAGTTAAAAACTGGAAGCATTGTTTGCATGCGTGTTGCAGTGTAGTAAATGGCAGCATATGGTTCTAACTTTTGTCCTTGTTACTTTGTATCTTAAAGCTAAAAATGTTGGATTTTATGTTCCTTCCACACGCCAGATCTCCTGAACGATTCAAAATAAGATTGAACTACATCTTGCTCAAATTTGATGCTGGCATCAGTGTGTAGAATTTCTTTAACTGCTGAGAGGAGTCGTCCTGGGAAGAATTTGTACTTGTGGCTAATAGCTCCATGTTTTCCTTTTGTCCCCATCCTAGGAGAAGTAAAACCTCTCATTGCAACACCGTGAGCAGCTCTACAAAACTCCTGTGTGATTCCTTTAGAACAGGATTGAACATCATAGCTAGTTTGCCCATGTGAGAAGCTGTACCATAACCAGTTTAAGAAGAGCTGTATGGTTCTTTTATTTTATTCCCAGTTCATACCATTTGCTCTAGTAAAATATGCACTAATAATCTGTAGCTCAGGTGAATAATACTTCAGTACTCTCAGCCACAGTGTGCCCAGATTTACTGTTTAGGTCTTTTCATGGCTCTTTGTATTTTTGTTTTCAGAGTGTGAGCTTGAATAAACACATAGTTAATAACATCTTGAATTATCTGTAGAGAAACTTCAGCATTTGATAACTTCTGTGTTATTTTGGGGGTATCATTTGCCATTTTTAATTACACGTTTATATTTTTCCTCTGAATGTTGTGTTTGCCCTGGATGACTTTATTCAAGACTTGAAGGAACTGATGTGTTTATGGAAGGTAGTTACAGTGGCTGTGACTTTCTTTCTAAGCATGTTTATGTTGTGATAAGGCACAGTAGAACAATTACAGCATTTGCTAATTTGTGTCCTCAACATTTGTTCTCTAGCCATTTATGTGTACTTTTTTTAAGCAACTAATTTGTATGATAGTCATTGTCTTATTGTAAAGACATTAAGTAAATGAGAACTCATGGGTGTAACATACCCATGACTTTGTATTATCAAAGTTTCTTGCAATGCTCTGGAGGTTCACATTAAACTAGCTCAGTATCCCTTAAAGCATTGCAAATCAGTGTCTGTGCTCTGCAACATGAGGATCACCAAGGTGAAGATGCATAAGTACAAAAGTGGTAAACAAACAAACCTCTCTTAACTGAATGCTAGGAAACAACCTAAACATTAACTGTAAGAGAAATCTCACTTTAGACGTAGATTATGGTTTTTCTGTATGATCAGGTGGTCCTGTGCTTTTGTCTTTTTAAGGGTTTGTGGGAGACGAACTCTTCGAATCATGCATTAGCTTATATTGTGTTCTGTTTCTATAGCATCTGTACTGGCTTGGGCTTTCTGAGATTGAAGGTTCAAAATACAGTGCTGCCAGCAGTTATTACCACAGGGTAGTTCATGTTGCCACAAAAAGCAAAGTGAATGTAGTTGTTGGACAGCATAAGCTATAGACTAACAGTATTTATTGTTTTATCTTTCAGAGTACTCAAGGACCGAATTCTGTAGCAGATTTTTCTGCAATTAAAGAACTTGATACATTAAACAATGAAATTGTAGACCTGCAGAGGTATGTAAAGGAGGAATAGTGATGGTTGCCTTAGGTTCAGTTGTGCTACTAGCTGTTTTTTAAACCCAATTCAGCGCATAATGGAAAATGAAGTGGTAATAGGCTGCTAAAATAAGTGGTTAGCATGTCTGTAGGACGGTGTAGCACTTCTCTGCTCACTCATGAGTGCACTTAATGACAACAAGACTGCAAGGTCTGGCCCTCATGCCTTCTGGGTATGTTTGAGAGCTACATATCTCAGCATCCTGGTGGAAATATTCTCTGTTCTTCATCTTAATTGGCAGATGTGAATGGAGCAGATCTTTGGGATGCTGGAATCATGATATAAATTGGTATTGGTTGTCTTTGATTTGTAGAGGGAATTCTAAAGACTTCTAGTGGCAGAAAGGAAGGGAGATGGAAAAGATCAAGAAGAATTCAGGGTAGGGAGTGGAAAGATGAGTTTGTATATGGACCTCTGGTAGGATTTTGATAAGGATGGACATGCTTCTATTCTGTTTAATAAAACAAGCTGTTGCACACAGGAGAATGGTTTTGGTGTCTGCAGACCCTTGGCTTCCATTAATTATTTCTTGGGTAATTAAGATAACTTGAAGTGGCTGAGAAACAAATTTGTATATTTTTTATAGTCTTTGTCATACTCTTGAGACACAGCAGGTATTTTTTCTTCAGTCTTTTTTCTTGTTACTATCATAAGTCTCCTGGAAATTCTATTAAGAACAGTAAATTATACTATTTTTTAAGTGAGGGTGCTTTGTCATGGTGAAATCTGCCTCTCTAATTCATGTCACTTGCAGGAATGATTTAATTTGGCAATGTGTCAAAGCACAGTCTGTTTCCTAAATGCATAAATGTTTTTTCACTTCAGCTGCTTATTCTCTGTCATATTACTCCCACTGCCTCCTTACTTCTCCCTGCTCTGGCTCCCTCCATTTTTCTTTAGGTTATATTCATTCCAATTTTGGAAACTCACATTTATTAACCTGAAATATGATTTACAACTGTGTGTATTTGCTGTTAGTATCTTAGAGGGAAATAAATTGTTGTCTAGCATGATGTTTTAGCTGCAGTTGGTTATCAGTAGGTGCATTTGCAGCCTAACATGCAAACCAGGCTGTTGAAGCCTTGTTTTCTTTTCTTGCTGTGAGGTATGAAGGATCCATGGCCTTTGGAAAGTCATTGCTTCCATTTCTTCCCTGGCAATTATACTTTGACTATTATTTAAGACATGTTTGAGTGCTACTAGATTGTTGAAGATGTGGTAGGGGCAACTATTGGCATGTATTTATTTTTGAAAAGGGGAAATTGGCTTTAATATGATGTAGAGGTTCGGAACAGAATGGGATTTTCAATGTGGTAAGTGTAGGAAACTGTTTTCATCTTTGGCAAATCCACATTTCTGTTATAACTGTTGAAGTACACTTTCAGTCTTGATAGTTGTCATATAAAAATGTAATTGAAACTGAAGTGATTTTTGCTCATTATTAAACAAGAGACATCGTTCAGCTCTTGAACTCCGTATGTAAGAATTCTAGTCTGTGATTCCATTGAGAAGTATCCAAGAGAGCTCCATTTCTAAGACCCAGGAGTAAAGATTGAATGTGGTTTTGAAGTGCACTTCAAAAAAAAAAAGACAGTGGAGGAAATGGCTGAAAGAATGACAGTGTGTGGAAAACAGCATTCGGAGAGACCGAACAAAGAATACAGAGGTGATGTATTCGTGGCTCAGCAGTTTGTGTGGGAAAGATTTCTGGTTGCTGATAGCTCTTTAATCTAATGCAATAAATACAGTGTCAGGAAGGTGGGAGTTGATAATCAGATGAAGAATGTAATGCAGAACACATATTAACGAGGATAATTCCCCTCTGGTGGGGGGAATGATTTGCCTGTGGACATTGTGGAATCTGCATCATTTGGAGCCTGTTAGCACTGCTGCCTCTAAGTTGTGTTTCAGTTGCACTATGTTTTTAGAAAGCTATTTGAAGCTTTTTTTGATCAGCATTGTGGGAGGCTGGACCAGATGTTCTTAATATTCTTTTTTGAGCCATAAAACCTTTTACTTCCCCAGCAAACTCTCCTTTGCTTTCATGCATTCAAAGCTTGCTATGGCCCACAAATTAGTGGAATTTCTTCAAGCTTTACCAATACTACATTCTTTCCTATGCATGTTAAGTAGTTGGGCTTAACTTGAGATATCTCACCAGAGATGCCATCCTTGACATGACCTTGATAGCAACAGTTATATTGTCCTGAATATAAGTCAGGTTAAAAGGACCATAGAGAGATGGTAAGTTGGTCTCTCAGAATTAATTAAGCAGCAAAGCTTCCCCAGAAGAACAGGACAACCTCTCCCTGCCATACACTTGCATCAAGCCTTTGTTTCAGATTTTGGAGATCTACAGCTTCTTAGCAAAGCGGTGAAAGAATTTTAATGTAGGATAGATCATGTCTTCTGACCTCTGGTTTGGAAGTAACTGAGCTGTTGGAGTGGAAAGGTTTGGGGGAACAAAGGGTAGAAGAAACAAGGCAAACCCTTGGCATTGCAAAAGTGAAGTACTACTCACTAGGAACTCCCAAAATTACACATTGGGCACCTGTGCATTGAGATGACACTACCAGCTCTGAGAGTAGTTATCTTCTGTCAATTCTTATGGAAAAAAACTATAGTTTTTCTTCTTTTGTGGCTTAGGTGATTCTAGGTGCTGTCCATTATTTGGCCTGGCCAGGGTTGAATGCTTGGCATGAATGGCTCTGCTGACATGGGGACTCTGCAGTTCTCAGCTGTGACAAATATTTGCACTGTGCTGGCTCCCATTTATAGTTGATTCCATTCACAAATTGGTATTAAACTTAGGGATTTACTAAGATTATAAATCTTACTAAGATTGTAAATCACAAAGCATCTGCATTGGAGAAACCATCTATTAGTCACTGCTTTTAGTGTGTCTGATATGAGGTTCTCCTGACCCCTATTAAAATACATAGGGAAATTGTATTGCTTTTGTAAATTGACTTGAACTGCTTACAAGTGTCCTTAGTTGGCAAGACCACAGTTCTTTTGGGGTTGGTTTTTGCTTTTGAATTTTTTTCAAGTACTGATGTGGTAAGGGACTTTATGATCCAGGAAATCTGTCATACCCAATAAATCAATGTTGTTTTTGGTTCTTTCGGTTGCTGAGCATTCCTACAGGGGCAGACCAGATAGTTTGTAAAAGAAATGGAGGCATTCAGAAGAATTAGTGAATTAAGTAGGTCTGTGTTGTCTATTTTTTTGAAACAAAGAGGCATTACTGGGGGGGAGGAGGGGATGTGTTATGTGTAGACTCTATACACTCAGCTTGTTTTTCTTTGCCTGAGACTGCTGCCTAAGCTTTTCTTGTTCTGCCTGACAATACTTCTTTCACTTGATTCTTTCCAATTCATTGTTTGTGCTCTGATTTGGCCCATGTAAGCTGCCTGTGGGTGGGTGTTGTATCCTGTAGCCTAGCCCAGATTGCAAGGCTTTAGGTACCTGGTTTCTGTTGAAATAAAAAGGATATGATCTGCATCTCTGACAGCCTCTTAGACATACCAGTGACAGTCATGTGGGAAGGCTGTATATTACATACCTGCTTTCATTTCTGTTTCTTGCTCAGTTTTCACACTCAAGCAGGAAAAATAACGAGTATTTGTTTGTCTACTCAATTATTCTCTTTCATCTTCAGTCAATATGTCTTGAGTGTTTGCTGTGCTTCATGTGTGTTTGAGGGCCTGAAGGTATTTTTCAGCCTGGCTTGTATGTATATATGTGGAAGTGCTTTATTGAGATTGAGACACTTTGTTAGTAGAAAGTTATGGAAGCAGAATCAACAGAGCTTGTTTGAACCCTGTGTTGCAATGCTTTAAATATCTAAATACAGCTATGCTACAGATAATGGTTTATTGAGCTAGAGGAGTGTGTTATAGCTTTGATCAAAAAGGCAAAGATTTGTTCAGAATTTCCATTTTTCGATGGAGAGTGAGGAATTTCATTAAACTTGAAGGTTCACACTCAAAATAACTAGCCTTGCTCTTTAAAATTCCTCTTTCCACGTCTTTCCTTTTCCTTCCGTTTAAACCTTCCGTTTGGGCATAATTAGCAAGTTGCTCTTTAATCAGATACAGAGATAAATAATAGCAGAACTTAATCTAGAGCAATTAGTTGTCAGAGCAAATGTTCATTTAAGATCTGGCATCTGGATATTTTGATTTTCTGTTGTATGT
>NW_008662510.1:24886-52285 GCF_000695815.1 Acanthisitta chloris
AGTAAAGAGCTTAAAATAGATCTGCTTTGCTTCAGAGACACAAGTGCTTTCTTCTCTATTAAATAAGAGTAAACAATGAAATAAATAGTTCTAGGTTGATTAACAGTCTGCTGCTACTAAAATACGGAGTTACCTTAATTTCAGTATGTCCCAGTAATATTATTTATTGCTTTTCACTATGGTATTTAATTTGGAAATATCAGGTTTATCAAATTCTAACTTCTACTGTGTGCTAATTTATGAACAAAATCTCTCTGAAAGTAAATATATGTCTACAGAAGGTAATGTTAAAACTGCATAGCTTATTGTTTTTCCGCATTGTGAGCGGAGAAAAGATTCCATATGCTGTCTAGAGAGAAACACTCATGATTTTTTTATAACAGGAACATGTCTGAGTTGTATGTTGTTTTTTCCCCCTTTCTTAAAGCCATTGTTATGTTCTGACTGCCAAGAATTTATTGATGACCATTCCCCTGTCATCAGTAGTCACTTTTAAACTTGAATAAATGCCTGTGGAGACAGACTTGATATGACACAGCAAATCAGTACATGTGGAGGCTGAGCAGACTGATTCCAGCCTCCTGCTGCTGCCGGAGCTGCCCAAGGGACATGTGTTAAACCTTGCAGGCAAAGGGCATTGATCAGCTCTGGCCTGCTGGAAAGGTGTTCTAGCTGCTGTGAGCATAGGCATTACTGTGTTTGCAGGGGTTAATAGATGGAATCTGATGCAATCCCTCCCACTTTTCCTAGCAGTTTTCATTAGGCAAGTGCTCCATAGCAACAGTGAGATCACTGGAGACAGTATTTCATTGATTTCTCCCTCCCGCCCCCTTGGTTTTTGAGCCATTCTTATCACTGGAGTGCAGTTGGTGGGAAGACAGGGGGTTTATGCAGAACACTTATGTGGGCTTCTGTCTTGTAAATAATTTGGAAAGCAGAAATCCCTTACATCTTTTGTGTTTAATGTTTCACAATGTATTTAAAGAGAGATACAGGCTTAGGGGGCTGGATAACTGTACCTGCTGTAGCTGATGTTCTGAAGTATTCTTGCATTGTTTGCTGGTCTTCTAGGGAAAAGAATAATGTAGAGCAAGACCTGAAGGAGAAAGAAGATACCATCAAGCAAAGGACAAGTGAGGTCCAGGTAAATAAGACACAAAATTATTGTTCGGGCACCTGATATTGCACCATGTGCTGCTTTAAGGGCTCTGGGCTTACTGAGGCTTTAGATCATGTCACTTACCCAGTGAAAAGAAAAGAATTGGGGGCTAAGGGGAAAAAATGGGAAAAAAATGTACTTTGCAGTGTATTTTTATACAAATGTGGGTTGGTATAGGTGTGTATATTGATATGAATGTGTGAGCTCCTATAGGATATGTAGACTGCATGGAGTTTGAAATGAAAAATAACGCAAAAGAATAGATTTCTTTTACTTTTTTTTAAGCAAGACTATCTAATGTATAGTTAAAACTAAAGAGGATACTGTAGCACTGTAAATTAATAGACTTAAGTGGCTGAGTTAAAAGGGCTTGTGTAAAGGACTGCTGCTTAAGAGTCACAGTAATTACCAGCTTGGGAGGAATGTTGCCTCAAGTTAATTTTGCCTAATAGAAGTGAATTTTAAAAAGAGTCTGTTGATTTTTCTTTAAAAGCATGACATTGGATTTCCAGAATATTGGAAAATTTAAATTTTACAAGTGTTTTACAGGCATTAAAAATGACACAGTCAGCATCAGTGTTCAGGATGCTGACAGTCTAGCCAAGCTCTGAATTCAATGCTGCAAGGCAATATTTCAACTAAATTTGAAGTTGCTGTTTAAAAAAAAAAATCAGTGAGATATCTGACCACTTATATTTATTTCTAAATTTATTTTAGGAATCTGTTATTTTAAATAATCCTTATCTGACTAAGAGCCAATATTTCAGATTTCTGCATTTTCATTTTGCTTGGGCTGAAAAAGAGCTAATGTGTCACAACAGTTGCGAATTTTGTGTTTTGCTATTTAATATCCTCACAGCCTGGATGCTAATGAGTAGTCTGACCTTTCAGAAGCTAATCAGATGCTGAGCTGTTGGTCACAGCTCCAGCAGCTGCAGGAATAGCAGAAGTTGGCCTGTGATTCCATCCCTGTGTGCTGCGGTCCTTCCCCTCCCCACCCTGCAGCTTCCCTCTCACACTGTTAAAAATTCAGCTGGGTATGCCTGGCTTTGCACACAAGATGATTTTGTTAGTGTGTTGTGGGATCGGTGTGTGTTCATGTGAGGATTGAGTTCTTTGCACAAAAGGTATTTGAAGCTAGATAAAAACCTTACCTTGAGATTCCATCCCTGTGTGCTGCGGTCCTTCCCCTCCCCACCCTGCAGCTTCCCTCTCACACTGTTAAAAATTCAGCTGGGTATGCCTGGCTTTGCACACAAGATGATTTTGTTAGTGTGTTGTGGGATCGGTGTGTGTTCATGTGAGGATTGAGTTCTTTGCACAAAAGGTATTTGAAGCTAGATAAAAACCTTACCTTGAATGCTACAGTGTCATCTGCTGTGTTCAGTGTTTCATGGTCAGCAGAATCACAGAACCAGTTGAGTCTTTGTATCTAGAGCAGTTGGAAGCAACTATCTCAGGTCTTCAACCTCTTAGTGATCACACAAGCTGTTTGTTAAATATAGAGTCACAGAGTTCTGTCAGTCTGCAGGGAAGGAGCAATCTATTATTGGCTCGTCAGAAAAATGGGAAACTGTCAGGATTGAACAGGAAATGGCTGCAGCACTTATTTAGGCTGGTGGCCCTTTGCCTCTGGTCCCTTTCTTTCTTCTCACTGTTGGAGGACCTGATGTTTCAACAAACTTTCTAGAACTTGAGAGAATAATGTGACAGATTAAGGATATCTTCACCTCATGCTTTTTTCCTTCTGGTTTTATTCTAATGCTGGCATTTCTAAAGATGATGTACAAAACCAGTGAGCTCTAACCTGCCACTTTGGCTCAAGCTAGTTTGGGGACATCACACTCCCATGTTTCTAATAGCAGAATTCCTTACAGGGATACAAATTACAATCTCCAACATAGCCATGGCCAGTGATTTGTATGAGAGGAGGGAAAGAATGCCAGTATTTCTTCTATCAAATAAATTATATACTATGTAGATACCAAAAATCAAAGACAGAAAAAGAGTTGCAAGGGGAAAAGCATACTGATGGGTTTCAATATCAGCTCTTTGGTAGCAAAGATTAAGAATTTGGTTTTTTTTTTTTTCAAGTTATACACTCCAAGTTTCCAAGTATTCTCAGATCTGGATTTTCTCTACTCTTTGTTACAGTGCACCAATGCCATTCGAAAGTCAGTGAAGTTTTACTTTTCTGTCCTCTGTCAGACTTAACACTTCCTAGCCCATGAATCATTTGGGGAAGTACAGACTGTCAAGCTATTAAATCCATTGTCTACCTGTGGAAATAGGGAGCCCTAGATGCTCGTTGTCCTACACTACATTAGTATGGAGAGTTACAATAATCTTAAGTCTAATACAAGGATTACTGTTACCATCAGAATGATAGTTTGTTCCACCTCAAATTTGTTAGTGGTTTTCATATAGAATCTTACTCAGTGCTTGAACATTGAGATGCTGCTTCAGTGCTGAAGGTGTTCTTTGACATCAGGGCTTGGCTGGAGCCTGGTTTATTTAATGAAGAGACATTTTGGAGTATTGTACCCATTGTGTGTATTGTATCTACCCCAACCTTTAATTTTGGAGTGGTTATGTGAATATATGTGAACAAAAAACCACCATGGCTTTTGGGTTTGGTTGGGTTTTTCTCCTTCTTTTCTCTTCTGGGAGCCATCAGGCTTAGTCAGATCTCTTCAGTGCTTCTCTACTGCTGTGCCTAGGGCAGACCAGAGTGGAGGTGATCTATATTTAGGTTATATGTATGTGAATTCTTGCTTCCTTTCCGAGAAAGGAGGCTGAAATCTCTTTCAGCTGTTCCTTTTTTCCCCCATTGCTTGTGTTGTCAGCTGATACTTGCTTTTCAAAGCAATGTAAAAAATGAATGGATCAAGAATGTCCCAGTTACCCAAGTCAGTAGCTGCTGTAGGAGCTGTTTGTGTTTTATGGATTGGAAATAACCAGTAATTCTCCTCGTCTGGCTCCTGTACATCAGTCACATACCCTTTATTGAACTTCACATTTGATTTGGGTTTTTTTGGGTGTTTTGTATTTTGATTGGAGGTGGTTTTTTTGCTTGCATTTGGGTTTGGGTTTTTTTTACATAAGAGCATCTATGATGTTTCTTTAGGTAATCTGCCAGTTGTCTCGAGGTTACCTAATTCCCTAGCATCTGACTGCTGCACCATATGCCTTTCTATTTCTATCTGGCTTTTCTGTCCTTGTTGTCTGGAGCTGTTAGCACACATGGATAAAAGACCTTCCTCACCAAAAAGAACCCAAACAAAACACCTCCAAAAAGGACAGCAGGCTCATAGCTTAGAGCAGCACACAAATGTGTGATCTACTCAGGATTTCAAGTCTGCTTGTTTTCTTATCTTCCTTAATTTTTGTTATCTCTATTCATTTTTTATTGTTGTTGATGATTCTTCCTTTATTACCATATTTTCTCAGAGAGGCTGCAATCTTCTCTTTTATCTAATACTTTTCCTTTTTTATTAATCCTTTTTGATCTCCCTGTATTATCTCTTCCTCTTGACTTTGACGATTCTTTCTTCTCCCTAATTTCTTTTCTTGACATGTTTTTCAATGTTATCTCTGCAGCTTGTTGAAATATAACCTTTCTTGTTGCTCAGAATTGAACTAATTATCATATGATGCTACTTAATGTGCTTAGAACACAAAACACATACTGCTGTTTCATAAATCAAAAGGTGCCATATTTTGCTGTGTATGAAAGGTGCATTTCTTACCATACCATTACATGGAAAATAAGGGTTTGGCTGATTTTTGCAAAATCGGAGTCGGGGAATTTTCCCTAGGAGGCAGTGCATTTGGGTTAATCATGCACTGGTTTGGTCTTTTACCATGTTCCTGAAACCAGTTCCTACTTTGGACGGTGTGGTTTTGAAGGGGAAGGAACAGAATAAAGAATTTTCATTATCATGGAATGCCTTGAGTTGGAAGGGACCTTAAGGCTTATCTAGCTCCAACCCCCTGCCATAGGCAGGGACGCCTTCCACTAGACCAGGTTCTTCAGAGCCTCCTCCGACCTGGCCTTGAACACTTCCAGAGATGGGGCAGCCACAGCTTCTCTGGGCAACCTGTGCCAGTGCCTCACCACCCTCACAGAGAAGAGTTTCTTCCTAATATTCAGTCTCACCCTGCCCTCTGTCAGTGTGAAGCTGTTGCCCCTTGTCCTGTAACTCTGTGCCTGGATAAAAAGTTCCTTTCCAACTTTCTTGTAAGCTCCTGGAAGAAGCTCTAAGGTCTCCCTGGAGGTTTCATTTCTCCAGGCTGAACCACCAGAGCTCCCCATGGCTGTCTTCATAGACGAGCTGGTCCAGTGCTCTGAGCATCTTCATTGTCTCCTCTGGACTGGCTCCAACAGGTCCATGTCCTTAATAAGGAACTCAGTAAAACATATTGCTAAAACATAGGACAGAGACAATGTAGCAGACTGGAAAAGGACATCTAGATTAAAAATGAAACCCTAACCTCCCTGTGAGGTAAACAGTTGGTCTGTGTGCTGGGGCATGACCCTCAATATTTCAGTGAGGTTTACCAAAGAATAGGCAAATAACCTGATTATATTTGTGTCATAGGATTAGAATTTGAGAACACTTGCTTCTCTAACAAGTTCTCAGTGCTGCTGCTGCAAGATAATTCGCTGATACTTTGAAATCTGAGTTAGTACTGCAGTTTGTACTGTGGAATTTAGTGGTTAAGAGGAGAGAGGGAACAAATGTAAAGCTAATCTGTTTTATTCCAGGATCTACAAGATGAAGTAAAGAGGGAGAGCAGTAATCTGCAAAAGCTGCAAGCTCAGAAACAGGAAGCACAGGAAACCCTGAATGATCTCGATGAGCAAAAGGCCAAGTTGGAAGAGCAGCTCAATGATATCAGGCAGAAGTGTGCAGAGGAAGCTCACTTGGTAAGGTCTGGTGGCTAAGGCCCTTAGAAGAGTGAATACCTTATTTTGAAGAAGTTGGCCTTGCAGTGTTACAGTTGTTGGGGCAGGAGAAAAACCTTTAACAAATAAACAGCCTGAGTGTCAAAGTTTTGTGACCAACAGAGCATAGCATCATTCACTTCAGTGATCTCCTAATTTAGTATCATCAGTGTATCAACAACCATACTGAGATGAACTTGCAAACAAAGAATGCAAAATATAATACAATATAAATGTAATTAGAAGCAGTAATTACTGGGACTGTTTTCTTAGTGGTTAAAAATATATTCCATAATTTTTTCTAACATAAAATTGTTTTATTTCCTTAAGGTCTAAAATAATCTTTTCAATATTAGAAATATCTGTGTTGATCAGAAAAACAGCTGAAATATACTGTTCTTACTGAGACCAGTAGAGAATTAACCATTCATTTGGGTATGATCTATAACCTCTGCAATAGCTATGAGAATTTTACTTCTTCTGGTGATAAATAATAGTATTTGGATGTGTTTGGGAGTGTTTGGTTTTTGAAGAGGGGTTGGATGTGGGTTTTTTGTTGGGTCCTTTTTTTTGTCTTGAAACACTGTTCATACTTCAGATTGCCATGCTGAAGACTGAAATAGCAAGCCAGGAATCAAAGATCTCAGCATATGAAGATGAACTGACCAAAGCCCAAGAGGAGCTGAGTCGTCTGCAGCAAGAAACTACAGAGCTTGAGCATTGCATAGAGTCAGGGAAAGCACAGCTGGGACCTCTTCAGCAACATCTGCAGGATTCACAACAGGAAATCAATTCAGTAAGGCAGTGTGACAGACCCACCCCCCAAAAGATATTTTGAACTGGCAAACTTTAGTGTGGTTTGTCTTAAGGGGAAGGCCTTGTTTTCTTTTTTCTTCACTGTTTGCTCATGTCTTTAGTTACTAACATGTGTTCTGTGCGGTAGATGGTATGATTCTTAGAGGCTGACTGAAGTCTCTCAAGATACTTGATGAAAAAATCATGAACTATCATGAGAAAAACCCCAAGTCTTGTTAATAAAAGGGATTAATTTCTTATACTTCATAAATAATTTGTCTTAATGTTATGAGTGAAAAATGGATAATGCAGACTTCAATTCTCAGTGTGCAGTGGTTATTGAAGTTTCCATCCTCAGCCATGGCCTGGGGCACACTCTCACTGTTCTTCAATTGATGTGAGGCTGGTATAAAATTACTGATAATTCTTACTTAGTGCACTGTTGAAGGGAGAAACTAAGGTGAATGTAACGATAAATTGGGTTGAGATTAGGTAGTGAGAAGCAGAGAGCTGGCTGCACTGGTTTTTAAGGCCTGTGCTGTTGTGTGCAACACTTTCAATTTCTGTCTGTAAACAGTGACTTGTTACTACTTCAGTGACATATTAGCTTGCACATCTTTTCCTCATCATTCTCCTCCTCTGTGTTGCCAGCTGTCTAATGTATTAGCTAGTCACATCCTTATCAAGTTAAAAACAAAAGGCAAAGCCTACCTGTGAAATTGGAAACCTAGACTTTTGGGTTGGTCATTGCACACAATTCGTATCTGTAGCTTGCTGACTATATATGTTTTGGAAAGAAATCCTTCTACTGCTAGAGTTCATGCAAGAACATTGTCTTCTCTTGAAAAGGCTTATAACATTCATGATTTTTCAATTTGGCTTCTAGTTTTGGGAACTGAGAAGTAAACAAATGGATTTTTCCATTGTTTCATCAGACATAGAAGGTTATACTATTTCAGTGTCTGTGTACTGTCAAGAGGTGTTTGCAGCGAACAGATTTGAGACTGATAATATACCTGGTTATGCTTCACTGTCCTACAGACTCTTTTTTAATAAGTTTTACATCAGTATTCCTGATTTTATTGCTCTTGGCTCACAAATAAGGAACAGTAGATGCTTTAGGCAAGGTTATCTAATGGTTGATATGAAGTCAGTGTATTTCAGAGACACCTGGTGTTGTCTCGTGCAGTGAAAACTTTTCTTAGGTGACTGGCCTAGCTGAATTCAGTGGGATTTAAGCACCTAAATATCTGAACTATGTTCATTCTTCTGCATAATCTGCCACATCCAGTAATTTCTTCATAACTGGCAGGTTGGTTATAAATGTTTGCTGTGTGGCACTGCACTGAGCATGTTGCTGAAATAATAACATGTGGATGTGAGTGTCTGCTTAGGAAGATACACTGTGGAGTTTGGAGACCTGAGAAGTCATGTGGGGGAAGATAACGTAATTTGTCTTCTTGGAAGATGAGAATTTTGATAAAGCAGCCTTTTCAACTGAGAGTTGAAGGCAGTTGTAAATACATAATTAAAAGAACAACCATCACCAAAAAAACCCAACAAACCAACAAAAAAAAAAAAAACCCCAACCAAAAAGCCCAGCAACACTAAACAAACAAAAAACTCCTGAAAGCTACAAGTTTTTTTATGTTTTTGAGTAGAAACAAAGCAACAATTCTCAATGCTGCCAGGGATGCAGTTTGCTTCCTTGGCAGAAGGTTCTCAGGTCTGTCCTTCAACCATATTGCACCTCTGCTAAATCAGATTTCTCTTTATCTCTTAAATTTCACACTTTGATTGAAAGAACAAGCTGTTTTTTCTATATTTGCCTTTGAAAATAAGACTTTCAGACATGTATCTTCCATGTTATATTTGGAGGGGATGGTCATACACTGGTTTCTTTGTGCTGCCATACTGATGCATGTACTTCTATTTCTGTTTACAGGTGCAGACTAAACTTCTTGAGCTGAAAGAATTGGAAAATAACCAATTTAATTGGCACTCTCAGGCACACAATACACTTGTTAATGGAACTGTGGATCATTCTAGCCTTAGCAACAGCAGCAGTGAAACTGCTAACCTTAATGAGAATGCAGAAAGGGAAAGTATAGCAGAAGAAGAACAAACAAACAGTGTGTCTTCAGTGAGTAGTGTTTGCCTGTTTGATCATGTTACAATGCAGCTGTGAAGCTGGAATAAGTTAAGAAGTATTAAGATTGATTACGTTTTTAAACACTTGCACAAGTGAAATTTCAGGTGTTTTTCTGAGGAACTATGTTTCCACAGTCTGAAAGTTCATAAGCAGGAAAAGAAGTAATTTTAGCTTGCCTGGAAAGAGGCATTAAAATCTTTTCTATATTTGTTTCTAAAGCAACGTATCACAAATTGAATAGCAGAATTAGCATTGGAGAAGAGCAGCTGTCTCCTTTTGGTGCAGCAAGAATGGAATGAGGAATAGTAAAGAAAATACAAAGCTGTCTTACTTTAAGTGTTCCTCCTTATGTCCCAGTAGATTCTTGGTTGATTTATTTTTTTAGAACTTTCACAGGGATTATATGGAACACTTCATGATGTTTTATAATAAGTATGAACCTCTTGAAATATTCTTGAGTATATTCTGGGATTCTATTTAATACTTAACATTGTATTGTGCAGTGTTGTATTTACTTATTTATGGTGAATTGCTTTTATCCTTGCACAGATAAGGAATAGTCCAGAAACAGCAGCCTCTGCTGTAGAAGAGAAAGAAACCCCAGCTGCAACTATTACCAAAAAAGTGAGTTAAAAAAAATCCTGGCTTAACTGTTTCAGGTTTGCATCATGGTCCTATAACACTAGAGAAATAAAATTGTCAGTTCTTATTGTTTTTATTCAGAGAGTGATGTGATGAAAACATTCATCTTGTATAGCAATCAAGTTGTTGTTGAGAAATATTTTGGATCTCCATTGATGAATTATGTAGAATTTCAGCTGTCTCTTTGCATTAAGCTTGAAGAAACCACTAAATGGTAACAGGAGATGACATAAGTGTTTTCCATCCTGCAAGTCTTAAAAATTTAATACCTTTCTCTCCTTTTGCATTGCCCAGGAAGATCCATTTGATGCTGAATCTCATCCTCTGCCTGATCTAGTTTCTGAAGCCAGCTTAGAGTTCTTCCAGTCTGACCCTTTTGTTGGCAGTAAGTAAACATCTCTAAGTGCAGATTTGCAGAAACAGGTCTTGTGTGAACACATCAGACTAGTCCTCACCTTGAAACTGTTCTTTACAGAACAAATCTGACGATGTGAGAGTGACAGAACTCAATACCATTGCAAAAATAGAAATGAGTGTTCTGGGGTGTTTCTCCATTCTTGATCTGGACTTTCCATTTAGCGGTGAAAATTGCACCTGGTTTTCACTGCTCCTCCTGACTACTTCTCTTACCCCAACCCCTCCCTCCCCCTGCCCTGGTGGCATTTTGGCCATTAAGGTGTGACCACACTTATGCTACGTGTGGTATCACTAAGCTAATTTACAGCACAAATCCACAAACAGGTCAGCAAAGGGTTCACTGAGCTGTGGTGTGGGGAGGGTGTGGGTGGTTGAGAATGAATGGCTGTGGCCTACTTATGGTGAGTTTGGCACTCAGAAAAAGCTAATGTGGAACTGCACCATCTGCTTGTCTTGGGGAAGTGCTGGGCTTTATTTTAAGAACTTGCCAACAAATGCTGTTGCTCTGCTTTTAATTTTTATGGAAGAAATGATGTGCCTGTATGGAGCCAGTTGGAGAAGGGGAGTTAATTTGAATTAAGTGCTGAAGCAGATGTTTTCAGCCACATTAATATGATTTTACATGCTTTCAGAATCAACATGGCCTGATCAATTTAGCTTGTATTGCTTTGAAAGGAAAATAAGCTCAATTTGTTTCAGATCACTTGGCTTTTGAAAGAATGTCAGTGCAGATATGTTTAATGAATAAATTAAACTAATGTAGAGCAGCTTGAACGTTTCTGTGTAGATATTGCTTGGAGTTTATATTGAAGTGGTCTTTCTTACAATATGTGGCAAGGCCTTTCTTTCAGAGGGGAAAGGTATGTCTGTTAGTAGCCAAAATCTTGGGCTTTGTGTGCTCAGTATGTTCAGGAGTAGATACCTAGAGCTAAGAGAGTGTGTCTGTCTCCCAGATGTAGATGAGGAATTAGAACTGATGCAGTTGGAATGGTGCATTCTGTACAGAAATGAACCCTTAGGAGCTGCCATGCACGGAGCCTGTGAGAATTAATGAAAGCTGGGACTTAGCTTCTATCAGCCTGAGTTAGTGCAGGGGGAAATACTGCAGAATGTGTGTGTTTGTGTACAATAGCCAAGAGAAATGCAGCTTGGAGATGGCTGCTTTTGTATGTGCTTCATGATGGAAACAAGTTGCATAGTGAGTATTTGCTTTTTTTAAAACAGGTGATCCCTTCAAAGATGACCCTTTTGGAAAAATTGGTAAGTAACTTTGTAACTTGTAGTGTGTTTGTTTTTCTAAATGGTTCTTACTAGTATGTGGGGAAAAGTGTCACCACTTGAGAGGAAAAAAAGGTGGAAGTGGCACAAAAAGTCCCTACGGGCTATACATGGCAGTAGCAGCTGGCCACTTGTGTTAAAGCTTTTCACAGAAGTCCATTGCCAGTGAACTTTGTCTTGTTGTTGGAAGTACCCTTAGTTGGGACTTAAGTATGTGAAGGTGGTGAACAGAAGGCCCCAAACTCTTGCTGCCCATTTTGTATGCAAAGTAGGACTGTACTCTTTAAAAGGCTCTTAACTTACCAACTTTCTTTAGAACTAAGTACTGAAAAGGTGGGAAGTCTCTATTTAGGCTGACTGGATAGGCAATGTCATTGCATTGTTTGTTCAGTCCTGAATGGAGTTATTGGTGGAGAAAAGGAAAATAACCAGTGGGAAAGCAATAGCAAAATAGCATTAAGCACCAAGTGCCATAATTGTGTTTGGGGAGTGAAGGAGAGGAGGGTAGCAGAGTTCTTAACTATGTAAAATGCTTTATTATTAGGGGTTTGGTTAAAGAAGCAGTGTGTGCTCAGATGATTCTGGAACTGAACCACTGTTTTGGTGATGTGCACAAAATGTTGGCTTGTCTCATGTTTTGAATCACAGAATACAAATTATTCACTTATGAATGTCATGCTTCAAAGGTCCTTGGTCTTAAATATGTCACTTTGTAGCAGTATGAAAAAAACCCCATATTGTTTAGCTTTTAATATATCAAGTTAAGTAAAGCTAGCAGAAATGTTAAGGAGATATTTACTTTTTAGATCCCTTTGGTGGTGATCCCTTCAAAGGCTCAGACCCTTTTGCAGCTGACTGTTTTTTCAAACAATCCTCCAGTGACCCTTTTGTGACTGCTGGTACTGATCCATTTAGCACTGCAGACAACAGTAGTAATATCACAGTAAGTTTGGTATCATACCTTTTACTTCCTTCTGTATATGATTTAGACAAAGGAACCTATTTTGTACATTTGGATATGCCTTAAGAAACTGATACTCAGAAGTGGTGTAGATAAAAGGTTACCTCTTATCCCCTGGCTCTGTCTTGTCTTTCTTTGGTGTCCTATTTTCTAGAAATAGTCACAGGTGAAAATAGAAGTAAAAATGAAAGCATTTTTTAAATATTTCAATGTGGAGCTTCATTGCTCCACAGATAAGAGCATTTGACAATGCTCTGTTGGCAGTTGGTGGAAAGTACTAAAGATGGAAAGAAATCCAAGATTAATCTCACCAAGTTATGTATGTTGAGACACTTGGTTTTTGCTCCACACCCTGTAGGATCAATAATTATGTTCTGTATTTTATATGAAATCTGATGTGGTATAGGGCTTCCACTCACAAAAGTCAAACTGTTCTGTAGGTGTATGTTTGGGTTTTAGTGTGTTTTGTGTTGTTCCTTTTTTTTTTTTTTTTTTTTTTGGTAAGAAGTCATTGAAGTCCTCTTACAATACAGAGATTTTTACTTAATGTACCTCTTTCAAGTATATTTGGTGTAACTTTTAGCTGTTCACTTTATAACTGAGCTGGTATTGAATAGTCTTGAGCCTTTAATAAGATAGAGTTGGGCATAAACCCCTCTCTGATGTAGACTAGAACGTATTGAATATGTAATATTTAAAACTGCTAGGCAAACAATCTAAGCAGCTGAAATTCTTCATGTCATTAAGTTTGTCTCCATTCTTTTGCCATCTCCTTTCCTTCTTGATGCTGTTTCTGTTCATGCCTCACTTCCAGTTTTGTGTGTGTATAAAATATACATAGACATACCTAAAACCTTAAGATACATGTGGATTAGGAGGCTAGTTAAGTGGCTGTAGAGTGTGCCTGAGGTGCACCCACAGCAGCCAAGAGTGAGAAATCACTGCACCTAAGGGTGGTGGTGTTCTCCTTCCCCATGTTGTGCATGTTATGCAGATCTCAAGGTCATATTACACACCACAGCCTACACCTCTAACCTTAAAAATTAGGTTTTTACAATCTTTAATACTTGGTACACTATTCTTTCCAAAGTCTTGATGTTCTGATATAACCAATTCTTGGTCATATTATAGTCTGCTAATAAGAGCAGTACAAGAGAGGTCAGAGCTTGGTGTGGGATTAGCAGTAGATTCTTGAGATCTGCACTTATGAAGTTATGCATTCATCCTAAATGCTTTAGCACACACCTCTGGAGTGTTGGTATCTTGTAGTTATATCTTCATGAAGATGGCTGTGCTTGTAGAAATCTGAGACCAGAATGAGTGGTAGATATTCTTAAGTATTGCGTTAGTGGTTACCAAGTATGTTGCACGTATTGTATCTTTTTTCCATCTTGTGAAAACATTAATCAAAACAGTGAGGAGGAGTTTCTATTAACAGACTTGTTTGCTGATGCTGATAAAAGCTCCTTCCAAAATATTTTATATTAAAGCTTCTAAGATAAAATAAATGGTGATTGTATTCTTAGATTGAGGAATCTTTAAAGCTGAAAAACAAATTTCCCCAAAGGCATTTTTTATTTTAGACAGAGATATCAAAGAAGAATGACCCTTTTGCTCCTGGTGGAACAACTGTTACTACATCAAATGATCTAGGTAAAAGTAGATTATACACATCAAGACTTCTTGGGGTTTATATTTATTTGCTTTTACTTACGTTTGTTTCTAGTCTTTTAACTGAATTTGCAACAGATTATTTTAAGGATTTCCCATGTTTTCTGGATTTTCCTGTAAAGTAAGACACAAGGTGCCAGTTTGCAGAGGGGGATTTTTATAAACCAAATCTGACTCCTTGTCTGTAGCATGTGTCACTGAAGACTGATTACACAAAATATGTTCCTCTGCTTTAACTAAAACTGGTACAATATCCTGATCTAAGTGTTTGGACTGTTTGGATGGTTTGTACTGCTTCCCATTAGGGTTGTTTTCAGAGATTTCACGTTGCTTTCTAAGTTAACATCCAAGATGGCTTCGTACTACAAGAGGAGATGTGGGATACAGCAACTACTCCAAGATCTTTTAATGCTAAAGTTTGCTCCTTCTGTTTTGCTATGACCCTCACTCATCTGAGGGCTAAAGATACTTTAGTGAAGACTCTTATCTCCTGTTTTCCTGCACTGACAGGTGATAATCCAAAACATGAATTCATGTGTGATTTTTGTATTCTAAACCTATTCAGTTTAATTGTAGGGGAAAATGGTGTTTTCTAGAGATGCAGAAGTGAGTATTGCACTTGTTGCTCTACAGCAGAACAGCAGTCTTTGAGGCACAGGAGAATGAAAAGGCCCTGTTGAATTAGATTGAGATGATAAGAGGTTCAGATACTTGATTCTGCACTCGGAAGTGAGCTCTTGTCATGTTCATATATACATATATGTGTCTGTATATGTATATTTATGGGTGTATGCACACAAAAAGTACCTCTGTGTGTATACGTACATGTATCTCAGCAAAACATCCAGTACTATGGTTGTTTCATACTTCCAGTGGAATTTAACTTTTTTTAATGGAGGAAACCAGAACACCAGCATTTCTTTTGAATTACTCCCTTTCCAGGAGATTTATTGTTTTTAACTGGAAGCTGACACTGAGAGATTTTGTAAAAGCTACTTAATAGCTCAAAGTGCCCGCCTCATAAAAATACTCCACTTGGAATAGGCTATGCTGCAAAATATATCAGAGTTGTGCTGTTGTGTTGTGGGATTTTTTTTCAGTGTCTTTCATATTTAACTTTTAATCTCATTCTGTTTGCCTGATTTGTGTGTGTTTAGCTGCAGACCCCTTTGCCTCTCTGTTTGGAAGTGAATCCTTTGAAGGTGGCTTTGCTGACTTCAGCACACTGTCAAAGGTAATGTGAAACTGCTGCTTCTCATAGAAGAAGCATGAAACTGCAGTGACAAGGCAGAGCTCACTCTCTCTACCAACAATTTCGTTACAGTTTTGCCACTACTAAAAATTTATAATGGCTGACTTCCTTGAAAAAGAGGTCTTGATAGTAAATTGTCCTGCAGTTCCACTGTGAGGATTGCAGTGTAATCTTTGTGGCTTTATAAGCATTTTCTCTGTATTTGGAGGGCTATTATAATGTATTTATTTTTAAATTTGTGAGTTTAATAGTAAAAGTATTAAGTCTTGCACGTTTAGCTGCATTCAACTTTATATTGCTATACACACTAACCATTCCTGATTTTGCTCTGTTTTCAACCTTCTGGAGTATGTGGATTATATGTGTAAAAGTCAACAAAAGTATTTTGTTTTGTCTTAGTCCAGACTTCCAGTTCTGAATTCATACTGCATTATTGAAGAGAAATGTATAGTAGCAGTGCACTGAAAATGTGTATGTTGCTGTTTTCTTTGTTGAAGGCCAACAATGAGGATCCCTTTAGCTCTTCCACATCAGGTTCTGTCAGCACTGTGATCATAACTAAAAACTTATTTGAGGAACCACCAGCTAAAAATGAAGATGTTCCTCCTGCACTGCCCCCTAAGACAGGAACTCCCACCAGGCCCTGCCCACCACCACCTGGTAAGAGCTGACACTGGGATGTGGTTAACAATCAGCTGCTTCAATGTTGGCAGTGGGACAGTAATTCTGAGGGGATGGTGAAGGGTCTGAATTTAAAATGAATGAGCAAGATGTGAAACAAGTTCATTCCTGATCTCCTGATCTTTCTGCAGAGTTAAGTTTTGCATGGTGTTTGGGATCTTAGTTTTTTTGAAGAGACAAAGGATTTAGAAAACAGGAAAAAAGACTTATTACAAGGATCTGCAGGAACACAGGATAGCTGCAAATTAAATGGTTACTAATGCGATAAACTGTGACTCTTGCATTAACTCATGCTGAAAGTGAGAATTTAGCATGTTTTATCCATTGCAAAACCTATGGGTTTAATGCAAAATGAATTAAATAGGGTTAAATGACTGTCTTAGGTTTTCAGATTAACTTTTTCCAGGTGGTCTTGCCAGAAGTCTGTAGTTTCCTGGGCTATTTTCTCTCCAGTGATAGCAGAGTCCTCTGGGATACTCCGTGACACAATCAACTCTGCTTGCCAGAAAAGGCTATTGATTATTATAGATAACAACACCTTCTTGTGGTTGCACCAAGCCCATGTTACAACAGACTCCTCACTCCCAATTTTATCTGCAAAGATAGGAAAATAAGTTACTAGTATTCCTTTGTAAGTTTCTGTCCACTGTTTCATTGTCTTTAACAACTCTACTGCATCATTTCTTTTCACTGTTACACTATATAGATGAATCTTAAGGTGTTTGGAAAAACTGTAGCATAAAACTTAAACATGTATTAATCTTTCCCTCAAAAGAATGGGGACACAGGAGGTACAGGAGTGTTAATGCTAAAGTTTAAACTCAGATGTTTAATTTCTGAAGTTGGTGTGAGACTTGGTTCATGCTCATGCCTTGCAAATGATCAATTTCATTGTAAATAACCTTGAAACAGCTGACACGGCAAGTGAGGATAGTTTGAATATTTGATAGTGTTTTCTCTATGGTGGTCCTTGTTTAAACAGAGTTTCTGACCTGATTGCATGGGAGTGGCTGTGACATGCTGTACTTGGAGAATGCAGAACAGCAACAACCTTAGCAACAGATGACTAGAAAAAAGTAGCCTGTTTTGATATGCACAGTTAAAAATGTGGTTATCTTGATAACCATTCCAAATCAATTATTTTCCTAATGGAAATAAAAATGGAGATACTTAAATGTATTTATTTTTAATTACTCCCTTGGTTTGATTCAAAACAAGAGAATGTTTTTTCAGAGAAATGCCCCAAAATTTTTTTCGTTGTTCTTCACATTACTGGACAGTGTGTAGAAGGGCTGTTGCCTCTGAATCCTGTTGCCTCTCTAGACACTGATAAGCACCCCCATTTCTTGATTTTGGGGAAGATTTGTACATTGTCTATTTTATATTACAATTAATAATTCTTCCCATGCAGAAGTAAAATTCCCTGGATGTCATTTGGAGGTGCTTCTCTCACATGATTCAAGAAGTAGACATTTTTTGCCAGTCACAGAATCCCAGAATGGTTTGGGTTGGAAGGGACCTTAAAGACCATGTAGTTCCAGCCCCCCTGCCATGGGCAGAGACACCTTCCCCTCCGACCAGGTTCTTCAAAGCCCCATCCAACCTGGCCTTGAACACGTCCAGGGATGGCGCAGCCACAATATCATCATCAGGGATGGATGGATAGATAGATAGATAGATAGATAGAACATCAGCAGTGAGTGAGAGCTATCATGGCAAAGTTATCTGGGCAGTGTCTACATAAATCATATGTTCCCAAGGGGATAGTCTCTAAATCATTGCCAAATGAGAATCTCTTTTAGTCTTATGAACTAATTTTTAGACTGACTTGCAATAGTGATGTGCCAAATAATAAGCACTTTGGTTCAGTTCTGCAGTTTTAGTCTAAAATGGCAACAGAAGCAAGTTTTAAAAGACCATTTTAAAAATGCCATCATAAGTGGAACCACTTGCAGAACCTGATAGTAGAATTCAAGAAAGTGCACTGACACCTCTTCTGTAAGCAGTAGTATACAGAAGGAATGGTGGGATGAAATTCAGCTTAACTGTTCTTAGAAATACTTGGTTTAAAGTCCTCAGAGGTGTTGAAAACTGGCTGGAGTTGAGCTGAAAAAAGAAGGAAATAAGTGGGGACTTGTCCCTGATTCTGTTATATCTGCAGCTACTTAGGCAAGAATTAACAAGGTAGTTCAGCCTGTGATTGCCTGTTAACATACTCCTTTGTTCTCAACGACAGAAATTCCTGGTGTTAGGATAGATAGGACTTAGTGGTTTGAGGAATTACAAATATACTGTAATGTATTTCCGGTCTCTGAATGAAATTGTGTCAACTTGATCCAAACAAATAATAAAAGAGCCTTCCTGGAATGGTCACAGCCAGTTCACAAGCAGAAAAAAATACTGTACTGATAGAATAGACCTCAAAACTGTTAGAAATTCTCTTTCCAAAATAATTAATATTTAACTGTGTTCGTGAATCATTAGTGTAAATTAGTTCCTTTTTACCTGATTAACCTTTGAGAAACTATGACCATACCCTCATTTTTAAAATCGGCAGCACTTCCTCTGAAGTTACTGCAACTCCACTAGTTTATGGGAAGGTGCTGCATTCCAAGTAGCTTTTAAATTGTTTTTTCTTAAACTAGTTTTGGCATGTTATTACCTGCTATCTTAAATTCATTTTAAATTCATTTCAATCTAAGGGAAAAGACCTATCAATCAAATAGACTCTTCAGATTCCTTTAAACCGAGCGACCCATTTCAGCCTTTCCCCACCCCAGACATGCCCAAAGAACAAGAAGCAGATCCATTCTGTGATCCATTTGCTCCCACCAGCATCAGTAAAGAGGCTGACCCCAACAATTTTGCAAACTTCAGTACTGTGAGTAAACCCTTTTTCCGTTTGTTTCAGTATAATGGCAACTTTGAATTGTTCACGCTGAAGTCTTCAGTCTAGTTTCAAATATCTAAACATATCCCATGTACGAAAGGGATATTGCTTCTAGCTAAAGCAGTGTTACATTTAGTTTACAGCTGAGGCTGTCCTAAAACAAAATACTGCAAAATGTTGTAGTTGGTGTTTAAATTGCATTGCTTTTTGTGAGTCATTTCCTGCAGGCCTCACAGTTTATAGAAAATGGGACTCCATAAATATCTGTGTTCTGGGGATTATCCATTTTATCAGCACATGCAACACGTTTAAGCTCTGTATCTATAATGTGCACACTGTTAACTGTCCAATTACAAGTAAAAGAAAAGGTGTGATGGTGATTTAGCTGTTGCTGAAGTGTTTGTTGTAATTTTAGTGTACTGAAATTGTGATAAACAGCCTCATAACAGTGTATGGTAATGAAAAATAATCTGATGAGTTTTGAATGGCGAGTAAATTCCAGATTGCGTACAATGAAGTAAAAAGCAGTAAGTGTCTCTTTATAACCAGAATCCATTTCATAGAAGTCGCGGTGTCCAAGCAGTAGAAGCAAATCTACAGGTTTGTGCATGCCTATATATTACTTTTTTTCTTTTGAGCTTTTGCAAGTAGGAGTTTTGAAAGGCATCATCTCACTCCCAAGCCTGATACCTGTTAAATGCAATTTGCATTTACAGTATCTTGACCATCCTGCTTTTTTTTCTGTTCAGGCCTAATAAACTATGTGCTTGATTGAAGTCAAGTGAGGGTTGTCAGGCTCTCAAAGCAGACTTGCAGTGGTTGCTGTGCCATGTAGCGTGATAACTTCTGAAATGTGGTTATTGGTCTGCGTTATTGGAGGGACCAAGAAGCCAGTTTGGAAGAGAGAATGTGGGAGAGAAACAAAAATGTTCATTGTCTTTATGAAGGAAAAAGTATTCTTTTTCAGCTGCAGTTACTGGAAATACTGAGTGAAGTGTGGAGAAGACTCATGTGTTTCTGAATTTATTCCCCCAAGCAGCAGCTCAAGGCAGAGACTGCCTGGAGTATGTCATGATAACCCTCTCAGTTAACCTTGGGACATTCATGCAGACATGGCCTTCACCTGCCTCTTAATTTTTTTGCATGTTTACTAGAAACAAACTTTAGCATAGTCTTTTGAATTGTATTTAAGATAATGCCCTTAACTGTCTCTGATTTATAGTCATTGTACCACAGATATGTAGTTCCCATTTTGTTCACATCAAGAGACATGGAAAGAATCTGTTTTGGTTGTTAACCTCTCTCTGTATTGCTATTAGGCTTCTGATTGTACAGTTACCTTACTGTTTTGCTGCTTCTTGGCAAGTGTATTTTTTCATCTACACATGCAGAAACAGTCACTTTACAGCTAAACTTTTGTAGACATTGTCACCTGGAAAAATCATCCCTAGTGGAAGCAGGGTCAGTCAGGATGGCCTACAGTGTGAATAGGGGTGTGTTTTGCAAAATGTTCTTCTGATTTAGTCAAAGTTTTTCTTGCATAGTCTCTTTCATCCTTCTTTTATAGACCAAGCTAATCTTAGTAGTGTATTACAACTAAAAACAAGTAATATTTTGAAGATTAGAATATATGCAATTACTGTAAAACTGTAATTGTGCCTTAAACTGAGGACTTGTAATAGTTATCACTGTGTGATTAATCTGGTTTGTTTTGTCTTTTAAAAATGCAGTATTCTACTGAGGAAGACATGATTGAATGGGCTAAGAGGGAAAGTGAAAGAGAAGAGAAGGAAAGATTGGCAAGACTAAAACAGCAAGAGCAAGAAGACTTGGAACTGGCTATTGCACTCAGTAAATCTGAAATATCTGAAGCATGAAGTTTAGAACAAGATTTTATCTTATGTAAACTGTTTTGTCCCTTTTCCTGAATACCTAACCTATTTAAATGTTAATCAGAAAATGCATATATACAAGAAACTATGAAAGGTTTCAAATTTCTGAAAGTGACGTGAATGTTTCTGCTAAATTCAATCCTTTTGGTTATTGTTTGAATGAATAACTGAAGTTTAGCATTCAATTTCTCTCAAGTTTTCAGGAGAACAAAGTACTTTTCCCAGCTGAAAGCAAATCATTTTAAAATGCAGATAGAGAGATTGTAGTTTGACTGTAATCTGTCAGCAGTTGGTAATTGAGCATAAAGTGAACACAGCAATTATTCTGCCATGGCTGACTGTCTCCCATCAAGCAGTTAGTCATTGGAAACCTTTTATCCTTCTAAAGAGGTTTTAGTAATGCCAGAGTTGTGAAGTGCTTTATTTTATATGTATGCATATAGATTTTTCTCCTCATTGAAGATTTTACATTGGATTTGACATAATCTTCATGGAGTCTACATCAGAAAGAACGTGTCTTTCTGAAGCTTTTGTTGCTTTTCTTGCATGGTCATAGGTTTTAAGACTGACCTGTTATTTTGTTTTATAAAGTAATGATGCTGAAGATTCATGTGCATTTACTGTTGGCTAAGGTGACTGTCAAATTGTGAGACCCCACTGCTATTTGAGCCACTTTTGCCTGTGAAATATGCAGCTGAACTGGCAAGTTAATAAGTTCCATTTGAAATAGAATTGAGAATAGAAAGAAAAAACAGGTAGTCTGATTTCTTCTTTTTTTTTTTTTTTTAACCACAGTTGTTTTCTGTATATGTAATTTATTGAATGCCAACTGATAGTTGCACCTTAAACTGAATGATTTCTGAATGGTCACTGAGTCAGAGTAGGATTGATAGAATGTTAATGAAAATAACTTAATGAAAATAACTTATTGTTCATTTGGAAAGAACTCTGCTTGGAGAATCAGTTTCATTAAAATAATTCCAAAAGTCATCATCTTGTGCCCTATCTAAATAAAGTGAATGGCAGCAGCATAAACATCTGGAGGGGTTTTTTGTCTTGCACTTTTGACCTGTGGTATTTCTTTTGAGGAACTCAGAGTGTTTCAACACACAGCACTGGGGCAGAGGAGGAGAACTCAGCCATGCTTCAGTATGTTTAGGCTTTTCCCATTACCTATCAATGCTGCTGTTGCATGAGTTTGAGGGTTTTCAATTCTTCAGGAAAAATGAGTAACCTGACTAGGGAGGTTTTTCTATTGCACTGGGAAATGAGCATTTAAACACCTGCTCAAAAAAAGTAACTTAAAATTTTGCAAGTATTACATAGTTATAACTTATCTTATACATCTTTGTAATGAGTGTACACTAATCTTGCAAATCATATGCATAACTGGATGACATAGTTTCTTATCTTTTGTTTAAAATGTATACTCAGTGGACCAACACAATATTATATGTATATATTATATATATATTCCTGCTTTCCTTTATGGAATTTAAAGTTTTGAGTCATTTGATGTTACATTTCATGTTACTGACTCTGACTATAGTACTTTTACTCAGACTACCAACAAACCACTGCTGTGAGCTAAATGGCATTACTTTATGAAGTTATAACTGTTTGTTTTTTTTAAAAACAACTTGTTAAGGTGGGATTAGCCTCTATTTATAGACTTCCCTTTTGTTTAAAAATTCTAACAATAGCTTGTAATTATGAAGAAATAAAGTTTAAGTACATAAATATGAACTCTTTGCCTCTTTTTTCAAGAGGGTGCTATGAGCTGCAAAGCAGCATGTGAATGTAGTGCAGTATGATGGTATATATGCAATATAAGGTGTTCTGATGGGAGTGAGTTAATTTTCAGAGGGAAAACTTGCCCACATCCTGAGGAAGTTAGCTGAGGTGCACACTAATCCCAGCTGTCACCTGCTTCATTAGGAATGGTGGCAGCTTCAACGAGAGCTCAGGCTACCCATGTCCAAGGATTTCTGCCTGCACAAGGGTTGCAGAACCCAAATGTTTAGGTACTTAAGGTTTATCTGTGGAGATATGTAATCATCCTCTACTGGCTGCTGCCCACACACAGAGCTTAAGAGAGCTATAATGTGGCCCAGCATACATGTCTGTCAGCATAATATCTCCCTTATGTCAAGGGCATAGCGTGCTTGGGCAAAGGTTTAGGAGTTTCAACAGCCATTTACATGTGTCTTTGATCCTTTTGTTACAGCAGTGCTAGGTTTTAATATACTCATCTAAGTGGACTCAAATCTCTTTGCCTATTTTCTTTTAATGAGACATCAGTTGGATTAGGCAATATAATATCTTCATTAATTTTATCAGGTTCATACACATTCCTGAGGCTATTTGAAGCCTTCTCTGGGCTGTCCATTCATTTCTCCTATTAAGCCTCCTGTCAAGTTTCCATCTTGGATATACTTTGCCAGTGGTTGTGCTGCTTTCAACCCCCTTTTCCCTCCAAAGTGTGTGCAGTCTGTTTAACTCTTTATCATGAAGCTGATGATGGTTGCTAATCATCTTGACTAATTTGATCCCATCTTTTCACTGTCTTTGTCTGACTTCCTATACAATGAAGTTCTAACTCCTGGCAAAGTTTCTGTTGCATTCACAGGATACCTTCTCACTCCAAAGAGATTATCTAATGTCTAGCAGATGAATTGGCCACTTGACAGTTGCATTTCCAAGGCAAGTTATCTGGAGCAACCTAACTAGAAACTGTGGTAGAAAAATGTACTGGGGATTGATGTCAAGTCTGTTACATCACTGTGAAGTATGGACAAGGAATTAAGTTGGCAGTAACGGTGCTTGATGAAGGAACTGATGTACTGAGTTGAGCAAAGTTCTCTACAAAGCTGCTTCAGCCAGTGGCCTTTAAGACAGGAGATTTGACAGAGAGCACTAACCTTAACAGCTTAAAAGCTGCTGTGTTGGACCTCTATATTGGATTTACCTGTTTCTTTGCCCTTTGCCACCTAATGCACATGCTGTGTGTGACCTCTTCACAGAAATAGCATCCAGCTGTCAGAGCCATGTTGCCTCATGCTGTTTCCACAGTGACTTCTCAACAGTTTCAACCTACTTAAGTGTAAATGGATTGTTTCAGGATTTGAATATTTAGCAAAATTATGCAAATTTAGCAAAATATTTAGCAAAAGTATTGGAATGTTTCAATCCTGCTTTAGCCTGAATCTTGAAAGTGATTTGTGCATGGATGTGCAGCCTCATGCTTTTGCAATACTGACAGAATGGCATTTTTAGATGATGCAGGTTTTAGATACTATAGAGCTTACATGGTTAATTGATCAAAGGCTAAGATTGGAAAAGTAATATTTGTTCAAAACATTGGTGACTAACATCCTATGTTTTCTCTTTATGGAATTCTGTATCATACCAGTGAATACTCTTGAACTTAATCCCATTGTCAATTAGAGTGAACATGAAGTTTGGCTTTCAGATGCACCCATTTTTTCTCATAGGAAGGAAGAGAATTTGTTTGCTTTGTGCAATTATAAAACAAAAGACAATGTCAAATTAAAGCAGAGTCTGCAGTTCATGCTGGAAGTAGTAATTTTCCCAAACTGAAGTTCTTTCTTGATGCAAGTTTGAAGCTTGCCCTTTCGGTAAGTAAAGTGGAGCTTTAATTGCTCTTGTGAATGTTACTGAACTCCTGAATTCTCAGCAGAGTTGTGTTTCCAGGAAGGAAACTAGCCTGTTTCTGAGGTTAAAATTAAGAAAGCTGCAGAACTGGAAAGGGAGGGAGGGAAGACAGCATAACCTTCAGGAATTTCTTATGTGGGGGGAAAAAAGAATATGAGTATGATAAGTCCTTATTGAGGCTTTTTGTGGGAAGTTTAACAGTAAATTTTGGCCTTTGACTGTTATCCCAGAAAAGATGGGAAGGAATTTTTACTTTGCCAAGTGACAAGCCATCAAGTCTAGGTCAGTAAACAGAAATCATTTTAATTCATGACCTCTTTAAAGTAACACTAATAGCAAAATACACATGAATAACAGCAACTGTGTTGCCATTCCTTGCTCAGAATCCTTAAGAATCCTCTTGTCCCAAAATGGAGAGATCTGGAGCTGCCTGGACCTGAGATTCTAACGAAAACCCAAGAGCATTAGTTTTTAGAGCAGTTGATCAGGTAGCTAGCTAATAGAGGGGAAAACGCTGCATTGTTTGGATGTATGTTCAAGAGGTCAGGATGTTGTTTCTAGTTATCTCTTGCTGATTTAGTAAATGAATTTGGACAAGCCACTTAATGCTAACCCATTTCCTGTTTTCTAAGTGATACTGGGTCTGATAGTGCATTATACAAACTGCTGTAATGTGGAAAGACAATCTTGTGCAGAGTAAAAGGAATTTTATCCCACTTTGTGTGCATCCTGTAGGTAGAAGAGATGTTGTAAGGTGGTTTCTTTGTTGGTATAAGCAGCCAGTTGCACACCAGGACTATATGAATGCCTGGAAATCAATTAAGAATTTAACAGAAGTGCTGCTTTGAACAAGATACTTGCTTGAGGATTTAGTTTGCTGATAATACAGGGAGAAATTCTTACCTTTCTTTGACTTCAGAGGTCTGTCCCAGCAAGAGGTCCTGTGACACTGTCTGCAGACTGTCAGCTGTCTCGAGTTTGCATCTGACAGACTCATCCTCTTCCACTTAGACTGATCTTTCCTGTGTGGCCAAGACTCATTATTTATTCTGTCGAGACTGTGTAGCATTGAACTTCTTGTATCCAAAGCCAAAAGGTCTTTGGGATTGTTTCCCACAAGAATGCAGTCTCTCCTGAGGTACTGCATGAACAGGTGCAGTCACTTATACAGAAAAAACTGATTTTGAAAGACTCAATGGGGTTTTTAGGTAAAATTCTTGTTGTAGACTTACCTCTTTTAAATACTTCTCTAAAGCTCTGTTAATACCTTGTGTTTTAAATGATATTCTGTAGTATAGATTAGAGTATTTGAGTTCCAGTTTTGAAGAGTTTGGAGTAGGAATCTCATTTTGGGCCCACATCCAGTAATAACTTCCACTGAATAAATAAGTTAGTTGAGTTTCAAACCAGTGACCCTGAATCCTGAAAACTGCATGTAAAGTACTTGTCGAATGCTAGACTCATATTTAAATTCTCCAATTATCCTTAATATGCCATCAGTTTATCTTAAAATATTTATTTTGCTGTCAGATATTAATAGCACCACTGTTCTCAAACATACAATAATATGCTCAAAGGAATAACTAATTCAAAGTACAGTTAAGCTAATGATGCAAATTTGTCCTGTTTTAGCTCTTTCAAATTTGTCCCTACAACATAGCATTCCTAAAAGTTGTAAAAAGCAGTTTGGAGTATATTTTAGGGTGGTTAGTAATAAAAATGTTGTCTAGGTTAAATGTGCCTGGTTGTTGAAAACGTGCTGTGCCTGAAGTGCAGAAGTACAGAGGAAGTCTCAATTATGAAAGCTGAGCTGGAATGTACAAGCTCCATGATTCAAACAACTAAATGCAGTCAACAGGTATTTTCTGTAGAAAAATGTGGCTTTGCATCAGTACCAAAATAGCTCCATGAAGGTGTTGTCACCACTCCTTGCACTTTCCGGCACTGAGCTGAAATGTTTGATTGAATTAAGACACTCGTGAGTTCTGCCTGTTGTCAGACTGAGGAATCCTGCTCGAATCGGTCAGATGTGCTTCCCTGGGTTGTCTCAGCTCCTCTCCCAGGTGCTGCACCCCGAGCACTGGAGCGTGAGGCAGGTCTGACGCCTACCTCTTGTTCCTCACGTCACGAACCACATTGTCGGTGTTCAGCTAATAAATTCTTTCTTTTTTTAACCTTCTACGCCCACTGTTCCCATTAATGTGCCCATTGTTTCTTTATGTCAACCACGGCCTTCTGTTTGTCCTGCCACTCCCTCGGCCATGTATACCTTTGCCTTCTTTTCCCTGTTCATTTCCTTCCACAGGCTCCTTTCTTTGGTTAATCTTTTCTGAACTGTTATACCTGTAACCCTAAAGCTGCGTGATTAATATGATTATAATATATGTAATGGCCAAAGGAAAACAATTTTTCAGTACTGCTTTTTGAAATTTCATAGAATTTGAAATTTCATAGAATTTTAGGGGGTGGAATGGACCTTAGAGGTCATCTAGTCCCAAACCCTCTGCCCTGGGCAGGGACACCTCCCACCAGAGCAGGTTGCTCAAGGCTCATCCAACCTGGCTCTGAACACTGCCAGGGTTGGGGCAGTGGTGAGGGAACAGTGAACCTCCAGAAAACTCTAAGGCTTCTCAGCAGTAGAGCTCTCAACGGGTTTAGCTTTCTTTAATGAGAGGCAAGTTGAATTATTAAATTAAGCACTGTTTTTGCTTATGAATTTTATGTTCACGAACAAACCGACTATTTTGTTCGCGACCCGGCCCAGCTGAGGTGTGAGCACTGTGGGCTGTCGGTGGCACCGCTCGCTGACCCCGCGCTGGGGACAGGGCACACCCTGCCCGGCATTAGGTAGGGCACTGGGGCAGAGCGCACGGGCTCATTGAAACTTGCCTACATACGAGCTGTATTTCTCCCGCTCTCTCTCGGGAGGAATTAGCGCCCTGAGCGCGGCGGGGCGGGCGATGCGGGGCGGGCGATGCCGCTCACC
>NW_008662511.1:0-3625 GCF_000695815.1 Acanthisitta chloris
TTCCCTTCCCGTTAGTCGGTGCCTCGGGACATGGCTCAGGGCCCTGAGCTGCGGTCTGACCCGGGCAGTGTTAGATGATGGCAGGGTGCGGTGCGCTGCCTTCTGCCCCTCTGCCTTCCCCTGCCCCGGAGTGACGTGGCCACCAGCTCCCCCTTGAAAAGGGAAGTAGGAGAGCCTCTGCTGTCTGAGGAAAATCCCTCTCTTTTGCGGCAAGGAAGGACAGACGTTCCCGACATACATTCAGTTGCTGGTTGGCATTGCCTCCTTCCTTACGGCTATAAAGGAAAGACAAAAATTACCATCTTATGTTCAAATAGGAAAATGAATAGGCACTTGATGGGATGCAGAGAAAGGGCAGTGTCCTGGGAGGCCCTCGCTGAGTGCAACAGTCTTTTCAGATGGTCACCATTGCAGAAGCAGTGTCTGGTCTCCTGGAGTGGGTTTTGTGCTGAGGCAGATCGGGCTGTAACCCGAGGCTGGCTCCTGAGAGTGCACTGGCCAGCCTGGCTGCGATCCCTGTGGCTGCTGAGTCCGAGTGTGTGCCTGTGTCCATGTATGAACCTCCTTCTGTCCTGGAGTGGGCTTGGCATCAGGATTTGTAACAAGGAAGGTGTTTATGAGGCAACTGTATCTGAGACCATTCAGCTGCTGTAAGAAATGTTTATTTGAATGTGGGGTTTTCCCGGCTAAGCAGAGCATCACATGGTGTTCGAGCCAGCAAGGAAGTTGTCTCCCTACTGCCGACACCAGCAGCTGTTTGCCGAGATGCTGTTGTGTGCCTGCAAACCTGGTCAAATGACTTGTTTGCCTGCCCAGCTAGCAAAGGTAATGGGACACAAACCTCAATCAGGCTACACCCAGCTCCAGTAAATTAGCCAGTCTAGTAAGGAAAACATGCCAGAGGTAGATGGATTTATGTTTCAGTCTGGTGTACATGAAAGCCTTCCCCCATTATGAAAGTCCCTCTTAAGGTTCCCTAAGGGAGGTCAGTAGACGGGGGAGACATTTTTAATCGACAATAATATGATAATCCACATGGAAAAAAACCTCGTGCAATATCTCTACAGTAAGAGATAAACAATGCAGCTGCCAATTTGTATGTAGCCAAGAAAACCCTGAGATAACCATGGAGGGGAGTGGGTGGGAGACCCTGGAAGATAAATCTGAAGGCTGGATGGCTGTGTGTTTTTTAATTTTCCCGTAAAAAGCAATGAAGTAAGAAAGTAACAGATTTGAGTTACCCAAGTACTGAGCCGTTCAGATGATGTTTATGCAGCTCCGAGTAAAGCTCACTCTGAAGCCTTCCAAATAGTTTACTTAAAAGCTAATATTTTTAGTAATGACTTAGAAGATGTAGCAAGGTGGGGAGTGGGACCAAAACAAATTGCTGCCAAGCAGGCACACGACCGCACACATACAAACATGCACACACACACCCACCCACACAAGCATTGACTGTAGTGCCTTATGCCCGTGTGCTGTTAACTCGACTCTTACTGGGAACAAAAGCTTTTTTAGACTAGGAATCAGACAGTTGTCAGGAGCATCACTGAAAACAACTGATACAGGCTCAGTGGGGGGCTCTGACCCAGGTTAGGATGCTGCATTTTGTTTTCCTAATTTTACTGCTGTAGAAAATCATGGTGTGTGGTGTCTGGAGTGACAGGCATGCATACTGGTCCCAGGGGGCTCTACAGAGGTGCTACCCGTCTCTCTGCCTTGTTCCTTCTTCCCCATCAGCCTCCTTCCCAGTACCCACTCTGTGTTTGGCACCTTGTGCATGGCTTAGAAGGTTAAAATTATAAAGCAAGTCGCTTTGCTGGGCCGTGCTTCCCATCTCAGCAGCATGCTGCTTTGGGCAGGGTGGTGGGTTGGTTTCCTAGCAGAAACCTCCAGTGCCACCAGGCTCTGGGACATGGTGGCCTTGTACTGCAGATAGCCTGAGAGGAGAAAGCATCCTTCATGGGGTTTAGGAAGCTGTCAGGTTCAGATAAGGCTGGGATCTTATCCTGTGGGACCCCCAGTTGTATTAATAAGGAAAAATTAATTTTTAAGCACTGGGATTGCTGCCAAATTATATGACCTCTGACAGACCAGCTGTGCTAGGAAAATAAATTGTCTACATCTGAGACCCGTGATCCTATCTGAAATCGAAATAGAAAAAAGTTGTCATTTAGCCACGATGGTGGGGACAGATTGCAGCAGCCTGAGAGCAAACTGGAAGCTGCTAAACTTGCTCTCCATTGTGTGGTGAAGTCACCACGACCGTGTCCCCATGGGGTCTTGGGAATACAGTTGTCTAATCCGGGAAGTGCGGAGAGCTGATGTGCCTGCACACACCCAAGCTGGGGCTGATGGTGTCAGCACGGAGGTGGGGGCAGAAGTGGGGTGTGAACGTTTTCAGCTCTATTCTCACTCTCTAACAGCCCTTTGACATATTTCTAATTATAATACACGCAGAGACAAAGAGGTAGCTGGGCTATTTTCGAAATCCCTGTCTACACCCTGGTGGAAACCGCAATACTAGCAACAACATAAATCAGGGCTGTTGCTAACAGTGTTGCACACGGCTTAGCGCTACAGTAGCATGGCTTTAATCACACTCATAATCAAAGGGTCAGCCTGCTCCCTGCCTGAGCCAAATCACAATCTCAGAAGGCCAGATCCTGAGCCAGGCTTGATGCCTGCGCCGTGAAAAGACATAAGCAACACGGAGGAGAGGTTTGTCAGCACGAGGTTGGCAGGCACAGGGCCAAACACTCGAAATCACAACTTGGATCTGTAACCCTTTCTATGTGCAAGCGGTGCCTGTGAATCACATGAGGGAGTACAGCTAGGGTAATGCTGGGGGGGGGCTCCTACTACAGCCTTGGTGAGGCAACCTCTTTCCAGGCAGGTTGGGAAAGGGAGTACAAGCAGCAAGTTGACATGCAGAATAGCCCTAAGTATTACTTGCAGAGGTGAATGGGCTTCAGGGACTTTCTGTCTGAATGCTTTTTCCCTCTCTCTTCATACTTGATGAGTCAAAGAAAATGGACTCTAGAGATGAAGTGCTGGGCGTTAGGTCTTTGAAACCTGCCCTCATTTCTTCCTGTGCGTTTAAAACAAAGGCAAGACATCTGCCCAGCTCTTCTGGTGGGTCACCCCTAGCTGTGAAGTGCTGTCTGTGTAGGGCTTGAGTGCCTGCCTTTCTCTGTCTCTCCTAGGGAAGTTGGTGAAGCCAAAAGTACACTGTTTATTAGTACACTGTATTAGCCTGTTTTATAGTACACTGTATTAGCCTCTTACTTGGCTAATATTTTGTTTAAAGGTTCTTTGGACCCCCGTCTTTAAGGGATGCACAGAGGCTCTCCAGTCAAGGGGGACTGCCTTGCTGGCTGCCGCACATGCTCTTTCATCCTTCCCTTCCCTCATGCGCCCAGAAAGGTTCTTTGGACCCTCGTCTTTAAGGGATGCACAGAGGCTCTCCAGTCAAGGGGGACTGCCTTGCTGGCTGCCGCACATGCTCTTTCATCCTTCCCTTCCCTCATGCGCCCAGAACCCCTTGGCAACTTTTTACCTCATGCGCACACACCCTCAAGCTCACTCCTGCTTTCCTATCTTTCTGTTTGACTGCTGAATGTGT
>NW_008662511.1:3643-8129 GCF_000695815.1 Acanthisitta chloris
TTGCCAGAATGTGCAGTAACTTTGGTGCTAGCAGTGAGGCTCAGCAGTAGCTGGATTTGAGCAAACTGTGAAAGGCTGAAGCCACTGCTGCTTGGCAGTGTGCATGGAGGGAGCTGTGGTGTAGCTCTATCCAGGTTGCTCCATAGGTGCTGCTTCTCTTCCTGTCCCATCTGTGGAGCTGACTGCTGCCAAGGTGCTGCATTTTGCTCTGAGGCTCCATCAGGGACCCTTGGAAGGAGGGCTAAGCCAGGGGTGTTGTGGGATTCAGAGAAGCTCTGCCAGCTGCTTTTGGGAAGAGGCAGGAGTAAACTGCCATTGCCTGGTGAGGAAAACTAGTATTCAGTTTCAGAACAGACCCTGACAGATGAGCTCAAAAGGTGTGAGGAAGCTGGGAGGGTGTGGAGGAGATGAGAGACAAGATAAGCTTTTTTTTTGCCTTGTTAGAGTTTTTGTAATAACAATACTAATTAGTATTTCAGAGGCACTGAACACCTTTCATCAAGCCTGAAGCTCTCCAGAGAGGAATCATAGGTGAATCTTTCTTCCATGTGTGCAACTGAAAATGTCTCTTGCCTCCATGGCCCTCAAACCAGTGTTCTATTGACAGCATTCATGGGGATGGCTCAGCGAGTTGTTTCATCCTCATATTTTCTTGTAGTGTAGCCTATAAAGTAGGGTGGCAGACTTCTACTCAAGAAGCCTTCAAGCTTCCCCAAATCTCCATTTCCTTGCCTGAGCTACTGGCAAGTTTTCCTCAGAAACTGCCTGACCTGCAGCTTGAAGGTCTCCTGAAGCTGCCACCTATTCCTGGGAGATGGCAGTGTGTTTCCATGAGACTTCAAACCCTTGGGAGCTTAACACAAGGCAGGTGCAATTCCCTGCAAGTTCAAAATGCAGTTATTTGCCTCCCTTCCCTGCTTATGTGTGCACTCACATGCTCTCTGGAATGATTACTGGAGTAGCTCGGAGTTGTAATTCCAGACCCACTGATTACATTCACGAGCAGGCTGGGAGAATTGTTTGCACACATCTATATGAAGACTAACACTGTTAAGCTGCTTGCCCTATTTGAACTGCATTTGCTTGTGATATAAGATGACAAATAATAAAGTTACTGAAGGTGGCACCATGTAAAACCAGGATATAAAATCTCATCAAAGATACAAAGAGGAGGTGGACAGGGTGGGCATTTAAAGGTCAAGGATGTCACTGACTCAAGTGGTACAAAGCAATGTCAGACTCTGGAAGCAGCTGCCCAGAATCACAGAGGTGGAAATCAACTGAACTACAGCAATTTCAAAGCAAATTACCTGGATTTGCATGCAGGATTTGGCCCTCTCATTTTCCATGGTGCAGCTTGAATAGGTCTCTATTTCATGTTTCCACTTAATTTGGTGGGTTAACATGGCAAAAAAAAAAAAAGTGCAGATTTTAGAAATCTCCTTTTCTCTCTTCCTCCCTTCAACATTCTCTTCTTATTTAAAAGTAATTTAAAATGGTCTCTTTTTGCAAAGGCTCACAACTAAAATGTTCCATTTGCTCAGCTTCCTTGCATTCCCCTTTCACTCCTGTCCAGTGCTATAAAATGAATATATTGCATCCCTCCCAGTTGCCTTAGGAAGCGGTCAAATGGCTGCATTCCTCAGCTGATGGATTGGTGCGTTCCTTTCTTGCTTAAGCCCAAACAGTGTTTTCATGAGCCTGTCTCGTGACAGGCTTGAGACACTTTGAATTGAACAAAATCCTGGTTCAAATTACAAAAGCAGTCTTTAAATTCTGCTTTGCTATGCCTCTACTTTTAAATGAAATTTTAGTTGATCTGGTAAAAGTCTTCAATTAAATGTTCAGGGGACTTTCCCTCGTTGCGTGAGATCCCAAGATGAGGATGTGGTAGTGCTCTGGGATGAAATGTGCATGCAAGTGCTTTGTTATTTGGGTGTGTTTGTCCATTAATTTGTTCAGGAAGCCTTTGAAGCTTTATCTCACAATCCAAAGCAAACACGCTTCTGCTAAAATGATCTATGCTACTGGGGATAAAATATCTAATCTTATTAGCTTCCTCTGCACTGTCTCTCTCCTTGGCCAGTGGCTAAGCTGTATCATTTAAATCTGAGAGTTCATATTTGTGTTCCTCCCTGATGCAAAAGTTGTGCCATGTGGTTTGGGGTAAGAGCCCCTGCCACATGAGCTGTGCCCAATCAGAATCAGAGCTCAGGGAATGAGACAGGGTGAACATTAATGGTAATGAATCCTTGGCAGAAGAGATCTGTTTGTCTCCTCCATACCAAGATTTGGCAATGTGCTTGTATGCACAAGGACCTTGAAAAAAGTATGCTACTTGAAGAGCTGTTTGACTCTAATGGGACTGAAACACAGGGTTTCCTGCACAAGTGCTCATGCCAAGTTCAGCAGCTCTGAGAGCAGTGGGTCATGTGTACTAGGACCTGTATTTTGGTGCAGACCTCCTCTGCCCAGCACTGAAGCCTGGGACATGGAAGTCTTCTGCAGTGGTTGAATCAGAGTGTGGAGTTGAGCTGGAGGGCCTCATCAGAGGAAGAGAAGTGACAAGGCCAGGTAGTGCATCCCCCTGCCGTGGGACTCCCAGGATTTCTCTCCCTTGCTTCTTTGCTCTCCTTGGAGGCTGCTTTTTTCAAGTAATACAGTGATGCTGCTGCTTGCTTCTAAGGCATCCAGAGCATCTTAAACTTTGTGCACAGCCCTGAATTACCTCTCAAAAGTAAACTGAACTCAGCAGATCAAAACACATTATAGTTTTCTGCTGGACACTACAAGCTCTGAGAGGCTGTAGTATGTGTGTTTGTTATGAAATGTGCCTCTCTGGTGATGATTATTTTTGTTACAGGCAGAGTTGGCTTTAGTTTCTGTGTGTAAGGTCCAACAATAACAATGAGCCCTGCTCTCATGGGATGAGGGAAATCCAGAGGGGTTTAATTGGCAGGAAATTCAAGTAGGAGAATGCCCTGCTCCCGGCCTAAGGTTTCAGCATGTGCCTGATGGGCTGCAGCACTGAAAAACCCCAAGTGTGGGTGAAGGTTCCTGGGGCCTGGCTGTTAATTTTCGGGCCCTTGAGAGATGATTTCTTGTTTGCAGCCTGGGGGAGGCAGGGGGAGACTTCATCAGCCTGGATGTCTCCAGCAGGTCAGGGCAGGGGAAAGAGGTATCTGCATCTTGCAAAGGGTAAGCAGCTCAGCTGCTGATACCCATCTCAATGGGAAACTTTGGAGTTATCCACTGTACGCCTCAGCATTTGCAGGAGTCTTTTCCTTGTGAGCTTCTCCAGGTCTTCCTTTCCCATCCCTATGGCTTGGTTGTTATCCTCTGATGTAGTTCCCCTTTAGGTGTGGTCCTCAAAGGAGAGAGTTGCAGGGTTAATGTAAATTATGTGGTGACCCTTAACAAAAGAGGAGATCTGCAGATTTTCCATTCTGAACATAGCCTGCTACAACACTGGAGTGTCGACCTCCATTGCTGCTCTCCTGTGGCCTTGCTACTCCTCTGGGCCCTCCACCATGTGGACTGTCAGGGGCCTCAGCAGTTTTCTTTCAATGCCTGCATTTTGCTTACCGAGCAATGGGATGTCCCATGCACCTGGCAGACTTGGCTTGTACTTTGGAATTTAATTTTAATTTTATTAAGTGAATTCAGGACTGGCAAAAGTTGACAGAGCCCATTAGATATGGAGCACATCTTCCTTCCAAAGCATAAAGCCTGAGCAGTAGCTGTGCCACTCATCCTTTTTGTTTGTTTGTTAGGGTTTTTTTTGTTTGTTTTCTTTAATGGATTCAATGCATCAGTTTGAAAGACCACATTTATGTAGAAGCTTGACCCTCTGCTGTGTACAAAACAGATTGTATTTTATAGAGAAAGATGATGGTGGCATGACTACTGAAACAAACCCTTTGCCCATCAGTGGGCATGCTGATAGGTGTGGGGTTTTTGGGGTGTTTTGGGTTTATTTTGTTTTGTTGTAGGTGATCATCTGCTAGATACTAATCAGTCAAAAGAGAAAAACCCTGACAGAAAAATTACGGCGATATTAAAGTATTTTGCCTCTTCAGATAACTCTTAGAAGCCCCAGGTTCCCTGGTATGCCACCATATAGACAAGGCAGCACTGTACTGAAGTAGCCCCTTCATTTCTCTGGACCTTCTTGGGGTGTGGGGGATGAATGAGAGAACAAAATCTGTTCCTCTGAGAGACACATAAAAGCTTTCCTGCTGGTGGGTGACTTTCCCTGTGGCAGAAAGATGGTGACATTTTCCTGGTAGTATCTGAACGCCTGGGGTATGTGGCCGGTGCTCCTGTTCACTTAGTCATTTCACCTGCTTGTCCTATTTTGCTGCAGAGACCTGGGCTCCAGCTCATCTCACTCAAGCTGTCCTCGCTGGCACCAACAGTTCAACTTGGGCACCAAGCTGGCTGACCTGAAATCAGAATCAAGCTTAGGGTTTTCCTTAGTTCAGTC
>NW_008662511.1:8143-26243 GCF_000695815.1 Acanthisitta chloris
AGAAGTTTCAAGGTCAGGGTAGAACTGTGTTTCTGCATCTGAGTTCATTTGTTGGGGAAGAGCTGAAGCAAACTGGAGTTCACATGGCAGTTCCCCTTCAACTGGTTTAGTTGCAAGGGCTCACAGGGTATTCATGGTATCCGGCATGAGTAAGGGGCTAGCAGCTTCCGAGTGGTGGGTGATGTTGGTGGTATCAGCCTAGCGGGTAGCATGTGTGTGAAAGCTGGAGAGACGGGGAGGGGATGACGAGGTGTGGAAGGATTGACTGTATTTTCATTGTTTTGAGACTTAGCCCTTTCCAAGAAAAATAATCTGCAGCTTGAATATTTTTCTTTGCTGGAGGGGGTGGACATGTGTGCAAACGAGGTGTGAATTTTTATGAGAAGGTGTGAAAGTGCGCACATGAGTGAAGTGTGAATTACACTTCTATTTGTACATTGATGTCAACAAGTCCGTGAATTTCTTCCTTCCACTTGAATGTCTTTCTTTCTCCCTCCCTCCAAACCCACATAGACACATGTGTAGGCAAATATGCCTTGCTGAGGGAAGAGATTTGTGCAAGAACTTAGGTTTGTAAATGTTTGTGTGTTGAGCAAGCTCTCCTGTGGAACAAAACCAGATGTGTTTTGGTATTCTCAGCTCTTTGTGGCAGTGTTGTGATTTTTTCCCCCCGTATTTTTCAGAATACGTACAGGATTATTTTAAGAAAGAAAGGGAAGGCTGAAGAGCTGCCCTTGGGTGTGTGAGAAGAAAGTTATTTTGAAGAATGAATGTGTTTGGAGGGCATGAAAAACATAGGGCAAACTGACAGTGCTTCTTCATGGCAAAGGAAGCCTCAGTGCCTTGCGAAGGGCCCTCCCGTTGCTCTTGTTTTTGCACAGGGCACGTGCATTTTCTGCAGGCAGCAGGTTGTTTACTCAAAGTGCTTTTTTCCAGGAAGCATTACTGCTGAGGTGTCCTGCCTCACTCCTGCTGCTCTCCCTGGCTCTGGCAAGAGGGCAGTTTGAAGGCAGGCTGGGATGTCCCTACTGTGAGTAGGTGGGCTGCCAACCTAGCAGGGGACACTCCTGGGGCCTGGCAGACCCCAGGCAGAGGAACAGAGCCAGACCCACAGAGTGGGTGGAGTTGAGCCCACATAAGTCTGTGCTGCTTTGCTTCTCCCAGGTGGTCCTGGGGCTTTGCAGTGAGTGCTGCTGTGGAGGGACAGGATCAAGGCAGTGGGGGAGACCCTTGGCTCACAGAGCTGGTGGGGTGTGGGTTGTGTGGTTATTGTCCTACACCAAGGGTAATGCTTCTCTGTGCCTTGGATTCCCTTGAGAGTATGATGCCTCAGGCCCTATCTCAGGGTATGCACATGTGGGCATCAGGAAAACCCACTCATGCTCTCCTGTGTGTCCAGAGTCCTCCAGGGCTATGGGGAAGCTGTGGGGACAGCCTCACAGTGGGGACAACCCACAAAAGTTTGCATCTCATGTTGTATCTCATTGCTTATCAGGAGGGGCAAGACTTTCTGCAATGTGGGACCAGAGTCAACCTTGTATGCCTGCCAGTCAGCCCTGTAGAGTGGCTTAGGGTTTTGGTGGGTTTGCACATTTTGGTGGGTTTTGCTTGTTTTTCTGGGTGTGAAGAGGCAATGCTGTCTTCTGTGGGCAGCTGTTGCAGCCTGTGGGGCCATGATGCTGGGACAGGGTGGGGACAGCAGGACACACGTGATAGGATCCCCATGGAGAAAGGGACTTTGGGATTTGTAGTGCATTTTCAAGTGACCCCATGATGCAGATTTTCCTCCCAGCAAGTAATGCAACAATAAATTTGATTTGCAGCATTCATGAGATTAAATGCTTTTGTGATTATGAAATCACCCTCTTGGGTCTGTTCTAGCCCAAAGCTGAGAGAGCTTCCTCTGCTCACCACGCAGCCATTGCCAGCCATTTGTGGGCTAGTCCCACAACACCACCACTGCTGATTATCTGTGTCTGCAGCTCCAATGGCTGAGTTAGCTTGCAAGGTTTCAGGCGCCCAGTCTGCTGAGATGGGTTTCTGGGGGCAGGCGGGTTGGGGAGGGAGAGCAAGTAGAGAGGGGCTCTCATGGGGCCAGGAGGGACAGATGTTGCCCTTGTCTCTGCCACACAGTGAGGGTAGGCCTGGGATCACCATCATCCCTGACGTGCCTCAGTTTCCTTTCCTGGGAACAGCAAAGCTTTCTGCCCTCCTGCAGCTGGGTTGAATTTGTAGTGTCCAAATTATAGTGTCTCCTGAGACAGCTGTGGGAGACTGCCACAGAGGAACTTGCAAAGAAGGCAAAAAAAGGGATAAAATGAGGCAGCTCCAGATGATCTGATATCAGTCTGTCTCTTACTTTATGACTCTGTACTTGCCTTGGCAAGAGCATTCATTTCCCTTTTCTGGTCTGTGTGAAATGTGGTATGTAAGTGTGGCAGGAGGTGGAGTAGAAAGGAATATGTTTGTTGTGTAGAATAATTGTCCTTGCCCAGAGATTAGTATCAAATATTAGAGTGCCAAAGGGATGTTAACGGTCTGGAGAATGGTCTTTATCAGACCACCCCTACAAGTGGTCTGGAGGGACCTGCTGTGTGTAGCTGATGCCCAGAACCTGTTTCAATGCCTTGCTCCCTTCTGTGTCTCCGCAGCTCAGCCATGCGGGGGTCGCCTGAACTCCAAGGATGCTGGGTACATCACCTCCCCGGGGTACCCCAATGACTACCCCTCCCACCAGAACTGTGAGTGGGTCATCTATGCTCCTGAATCCAACCAGAAGATTATCCTCAACTTCAACCCTCACTTTGAAATTGAAAAACATGACTGCAAGTAAGACCCTTCCTCTTTCTCTCTAGTACATATTCACCTCCTCTTCCTGCTTTTACCTAGTGGTATGGGTCTCATGCTTCCTAGCAGTTGAAATCAAGCATCATCCTAAGCCCCCATAGCACTGCATCTCCTTGTCTTTCGGGAGCAAGAGTTGCTTCTACTGAGTGTGAGATTCTAAGATATTGCTTTAGACACAGGATAAGCCTACTGTGCATTGAACTGGTGGTTCTTAACTCAGCATGATATAGCCTGAAAACAGAGGCTAACTGGTTTTGAACCTGAGCTTGACTTTGGTTAAAAGGCAGCACTTTTTTATTTGTGAAGATGGCCTCACTGTCCTTTTAAACCGTGCTGGGAGAGCAGAGCAATTTTCTGGTGTGTAACTAGGCAGAGGTATGGCATAGAGAGCCCTGGGGCTGGAGACCCAAGTTCGAGCCATGTGAGGCTGGGGGCTTGGCAGTCTGAGCTGTTTGGGCCGGATCTAACTTCCCATAGTGCTTACTCTGCTGCATTTGGTAAACCGGGGAGTTGGTTTTGTTTGCTTATTTTCTCCTTTTTCTTCTAAGAAGGGATTCGGAAACTAGATGTCTGGGAAAAACAATTAACAACTAGTAAAGAATAATTAATGGCATCAAAGGGCACTGTAAAAGACTGAGTTAATAATGTGGTCTCAGCAGACATATAAACCTGTGTGTTTAATCTGGAATCCACAGCCACCTACAGGGATGCCTGAGTGTGAAGGAGCTCAGGGTCTCCTAAAACAGGCCTGACACAGCAATCTTGCCAGACACTCTGGTCCTGTTGATTAAAAAGAGGTTATATATGGAGAGGGGAACTCTGTTTGCAAAAAAGGACAGAGGGACAGGGGAAGCATTTATGGGGCTGCAGAATCAGTCCTGTGGAGAACAAAGAATTCAGCATGGGCTTGATGATGTACTGAAGGTTATGAAGTGCAGAACTGGATCCTCAGCTACCATAAATCAGCATAGCTCCTCTAACTCTAATGAAGGTGTGCTGATTGATGTCACTGGGGATCTCGTCACCCCCTACAGATAGAGCCTGGCCTAATAAGGCTTTGAACACCATGAATTCTCCCTGAAGTCACTGTGTGTGCAAGGTGTTTAGCACTATGCAGGATCAGGCCTGTGTATAAAGAAGGGAGAAGGTAGAAAAAGGTTTAATATGGGCATAAATGACCACAAGGCCTCACGGTACACAAGAGAATGATGGTTGCTATCAGATTTTATTATTGCTTGCACAGGCTGAACTGTGTAGCCTTCTCATAGCTAATGCAGTTGCCCCAAATTCTCAGTAAAAAAAGCTTTATAGGCCTATATTTGCAGTGTGCAGAGTATGCCATATATATTACCCAGGACAATGTTGTGTGCAGGGCAGGGGTTGATCTGGGCATGAGGGACTTCAGCTTCTGCTTCTTCAAGGTCTCAGGTAAGCAAAGCCAGGTTGGTCAGAGAGCCAGAAACTCCCATGGGCACCTGGCTTTTCCTCTGCCTGTAGGAAGCAGTCAGTTTTAGCTCTGAGCATCTTGAACAACTTTTGTTATGCTTTGGTCCCTGTGAAAGAGCAGTGTCTGGTCCTAAGCTGCAGGTGGTGCATGCTGGAGGACTGCCTGAGTGCTGGAGATGTTGTCCCTCTGCTGCTTTCTACTTTACTCTGACAGTCTTCTGAGTGGCTGCTATCTGATCTCACCCTTTCCTTTTCTGCATGTACATGCACAAGGGACACTTCAGTTAAAGCAGAAAGGTTTGAGTTGGAGGGTTTTTGGTTTCCCATGTGGGACATGAATGGTGGAGTGTTTGTCAGGGTCTCTGACTCAGTTCAGCTCCTGTGGCAACTTTACTCTCTAGAAACCAGACACTAATATCAAACCTTTTCTCAAAGTGCAGTTTGCCTGTAGTTCTATCCCCTCAGCTGCCACCTGTGTGAAGGTGAAACAGGATTCATCCACAGCGCACTTGGGCTTCTGCTGGCCACAGGTGTAAGCTGAGAGCCAAGCTGACTTAGGGTGTCTGCACCCTTGAGCCAACACTGCAAAGGAGTGAGTTTGAAAAATCTTCATGGACAATACTTGGTAGGAAGCAAAACAAAACAATTAAAACAGTGCAAGATAAACACTGTCTGAAACAAATGGATAGGAGATTTTTTTGAAGTGACCTACCAGAAGGAGACACATATTAATGCTGTAGTACATGAGCATTAAACAGTACTATTATGTGACCGTGTAGTAATAAATCTCATCCAAGTGTCAGAGGTTTTTGTGTGAAGAAGCAAAGACATTGCAGCTGCAGGTGAGAACTTTACAGGAACAGGAGTTCAGTATTAAAAACACAGTCTCAGGGCAGAGCTCCCCTTTTGACATCTGATCATTGATACAGAGCACATTCACACTAAGCTGATGAACTTCATTGTGGCACTCTGTCTCTGAGCAGACAAGGTCCCCCTTCTCTGGTGTTGGTACTTGGCAGCTATTGGAGGAACCATGGGGCCAGTCTGTGCTTCCAGCTTCCAGAGGTAAACACCATAACCTCTTCCCCTGTTGCTGCTTCTTCCAGCATTTCATTTTACCTTATTAGGCTGAAGTTTCTCCCTCATAAAGCATAACATTTACATTCCTAAAACCCATTTGGAAGCCTACAAAAATCTCTACAAAAGTCTTTTTAGTTTTACTGTGTCCCTTCTGGCCTTCCTTGTGTCTGCTTTAGATTTCCCTTTGGGATGGGAGGCATTTCCTCCTGTGTTTTGTACGGTGCCTGTCACCCTGGGGACTTGTGCGGAAAGGTCAGTGATTTCCCCTTGGCCAGCAGCTGGCCGGAAGGGACCTACATACCTGGTGCTGCCTGGATGCCAGAGCAAGAGCTGGCTGCAGAGAGCAGCTTCAGCAGCCTTGAGGGTGGAAGCATCAACCAGGGATGGATGCCTGAGGTGGCAGCCAGAGGCGGCCGCTCTGTGATGCTTGTTGCTATTGTTTTCTGGAGGCACATCTGGGCTTTTATTTTTCAGCTGTGTCCAGCTGCATTAAGAAGTAACTGCACTCTACCACCACCATCATGAAAGGAGTAATTTGATGTAGTTGAAACCCCAGAACATCTCTCTCTCTCTCTCACTTGCTCTCCCTCTCTGCATTCATCTGTGCTCCGAGGAAGTGTATTGCTTTGGGAAGGCACTAGGTTAAGAAAATTGGCCTCCTCCTGCTGTTGTGGCTGTTGTGTGCCAGCACAGCAGGGATTCCTGTTGCAGGGAGGGTGGGCATACTGTGACGGGGAGTACAGGACCTGGGCCATTGTTCCTGCTATCCTGCAGCTGTGGGGCCACAGCAGTAATGAACAGAGCCAAAAGGGAAGTTTGATGCTCTGATAAAAGATCTGCCTAACTATTCGGAAATAATCATGCTAGCATGTCTGCTTGCTGTTTCTTCCTCTCTGTGCTGCAAGTGCAGCTGTTGCTTGGATAGTGGAGCCTGTGTCATTGATATCTGTTCACTGAACAGGGAAGTGACAACCAGTGGAAAAGAGCACACTGCTGCAGTGGCAAAATGTTCCCATTCCCCACGTGGCATGCTGGTAAATGAGCAGCTTTATGCATGCCAGGGCTTATTTGTGATCCCAGGAGTGACCTGAAGCATTTGCAATAGGTGTGCAACACGGCCAGCTGTTTCCCAGCTCATGCAGTCACGTAGCTGAGCTGTCCACTCTTCCTTAATTGCCATTTTGCTGTTCTGTCTGTGCTGCTTGCTTGGAAAATCCAAGTCAGAGACCTCAGCTATGAGTGAATCATTGCATCTATAACCAACCGCCTTTTCCATTTGTGCCCCTCTCCTGCTGCTGGTCTTCTCTTTGGACCACTAAAAGCTCCCTCCTGAGACTGGCTACTGACTGCCACCCCCAGCCACAATTGACTCTGCCAGAGGATAAGGCTGTGCTGTGCTGCCGTTGAGTGCCGGGCCATTGCTGTACACACGCAGCAGAGGCACACTCCTTCCAGGCTGCAGTGGACACGCTTGTGCTTCCTCTGCAAGCAGATGACCTTTCAGCTGAGTCATAACATCTGCTCCAGAGGAACGTTGTTTTTTAAAAAAGCCCAAGTGATAATCGGACTATGCCCCAGAGGATAAGGCTGTGCTGTGCTGCCGTTGAGTGCCGGGCCATTGCTGTACACACGCAGCAGAGGCACACTCCTTCCAGGCTGCAGTGGACACGCTTGTGCTTCCTCTGCAAGCAGATGACCTTTCAGCTGAGTCATAACATCTGCTCCAGAGGAACGTTGTTTTTTAAAAAAGCCCAAGTGATAATCGGACTATGCCAGCGGGTTTTCCTGTAGCCATTTCCAACACGTGCTGCATCTGGGTTGCTGTCGGTGGGATCCCTTCCTGGGAAGGATTTGGGGGACCGCTGCTGTGGCTCGTAGCCCCCTCTGGTGGCACATACCAAATGCTGGCAAAGGTGTCTGGAGACGGGCTCAGGGCTCCCAAAACAGGCGGGAGACGGCAAAATGGAAACTGGAGCTGCAGTCAGGTTCTTCCTCCTGACTTTGGCTCCTTCTGTCAAGCCCTGAGGGCTTCCAGAAACATGAACTGGGACCACCGTAATGAGGAAATGTATGCAGTTGTCACTGTGACCTCGTATGTGCCACAATAGTGCCAAGAGAGTTGAACCAAGTTCAGCGTTCTGTTGTGTGCTGGGTACAGGGCAGGCATGGCAGGAGACACCCCTGCTCCCAGCCCGAAGGACAGAGGGAACCAAGATTTGGTGAGGGGAGACACCACAGTCCTAGTGCCCATTTCACAGAGCACTGCCTGCCAGGGGACACCGGCAGTAACACACTGGTGTTCCCGTGCCACAGTACAAAGGGTGATGCATGCAGCTTGGCTAGCCAGTGAAGGCCTCTTATGGCATGACCATCTCCTGACTTCCAGGAAGCTGGGCACTGGAATAAAATAGCTCTGCATCCTTCCTAGAGAGCAGAAGAAATACTGGCCCAAATTCCTTGCTCAGGTGACTGGGGAGAGCTGCATCCAGACTCAGTGCCCACAGACAAGCAGGCAGCTGGTGGCTGCAGCATTCAGCCTGCCTCTTGCAATCCCCCTCAAACAAGAGCGTAATGTTGCAAGAAGCCATCCTTCCATCAGTGAAGGTTAAGAGTAGACAAGGCAGCAATTATGGACAGCTAATTAGTAAATGCTTTGAAAAGTATGCATAATTAGCCTATTAGTAAACATTTTAGAAACAATGCAGTTCATCTTGAGATTGGGAAGATGCTTAGAAAAGAGAAATACATTTGGAGCACTACAGAATGGGGGATTTCTTTGCTAGGATGCAAGGGGAAGTGACTACATCTCCTGCAGCACTGGGGGAGTTGAGCAGAAAGGGGAAGTCAAAGATGAGATGTTAAGGAAGGCATTTACTTGCTCATCCATTTGTGGCATGGGTAGCCAGAAGCAACATTTCTAACGTACAGGAAATAATTCAGTCTGGGTAACATGACACTGCAGCTCAACTTGTCTTCAAATGAGCTTCTACTCTTTTTTAACTCCATCCAGCATCTGCTGTATGGTTCATAATTCCCATCAAGCCCAGGTCATTTTTCTGAAATGGAACATCAATGAATGGGTTAGCTGTGATGGTGTTAGACCAGCTGCATGAGTTAACAGCTCAAGGTTGTTCGCATCTCTCTTCTCTGCTGCCCATCTGCAGAGCTGTGAGAGCTCCACTTGCTCCATGGCCGTGCTTCTCTTGCGCCCCAGAGCCTCTCCCTGGAGGGACAGACCAAGTCCAGGCTCTGCAGAAGGTCATGGCCCCAGATGCACTCTCATGAGGTCTCCTATGTCATGCCAGCTCACTAACATCCAGTGCATAGGAGTCAGATCTCGTTTTGCACCTTGTTTCCTGTTGGCGTGATGACAAATTGAGGGCCAGCTGGTGACACTGGGAACAATAGCATTAGAGACAGAGACGTTCCCCCCTCCTTCCTGCTGTCAAGGAGGAGATGGTGGTGGTGGTGTATTTGCTTCTTAGTCAGCCACTCTGTCCAGCAAAGGAGGGAAGAGAACCCCACAGCATCTGGAGAAGGAGCAAGCACAGGGCTGGCTGTGGTGACTCCTCACTAAGTGGGTTCACAATCGAGCTAAAAGTCTCAGAAACGTGCCTTTTGTGAGTGAGCAGTCTTAAGCCACACTCCAGCTCTAAGCCCTTTGTATCTTTGCTGACCATGCTTAGTGCAGATGGCATAGGGCAGTAGTAGAGCAATGCCACTGAAATGAAATGGCCTGATAACCAGAGCGTTGAGGTGCTCATGATTTCAGCCGAGCCTGAAGCCCTTAGCTATTTCTGCATCAGTGCTCCAGCTCACTGTGTGTCACCAGGTGACATCATTCTCAGAGGCTCATCCCAAACAGGTGGGGTCTGAGGAGTCTAAGTAAATGTCATTAGGGATATACGTCTTGGTCACTTTTTTTTGTGTGTCACAAGGTTAGCTGTGTTTTTCTTATGTCATGGAATTGCTATCTGGATGCCAGAGTGAGAAGGCTTAGTGAATGTAAGGAGAGTGCTAGAATGATACTAAAAAGTTAATCCTTTTTTGCTAAGGACCAGATGTAAAGCCCAGTAAAAGCAACATGAGGCTTCACCTTGATTTGTGTTGGAACTAGTTTAGTCTTTTAATGAGCAACTGTTTGCCTTAGCTCCATGCAGCCTTTTTAATGGATATCATCCCTATTGTCAGGCTGTAACAGGGGAATGGCAGACTCACCAGCAAATACTAGGTCTGGGAGTTGTGAGATTTGGGTTATTCCCCTTCCCTGCTATTGACTTACTGTTCATGCATTGGTGAATCACTTTAAATTTTCTGCCTTATAAAGAAGAGATCTGGGCATCCACAGGCATAAAACCCAGTCTAGGTAGCAACAGTGTAATGCACACTCCCCTCCAAAGGTTGCTGCGTAGCAGCATCACACAGGAGCAGGTCAGAGCATCATAGGTGACGACTGGTTTGTTACCTTTTCAGGCTGGGTGTGAATTCTGCAATCAAATATAAATGCAAAATAAAAAGAACAGACTGCAAAGAGCAGACTGAAAAACAGTAGAAATTTCTGTTTGCTTTTGGCCAGAGCTCAGCATAGAGCATATTTGAAGGAATTGGCGGAGGTTAGTTTTTAATCTGAGGTTAATTCTCCGTTTTCTTTAAATCAAGCAGCTGCACACCACCATTCAATGGCAATGTCATAATATGTTGCAAACCACAGTCTGGTGATCCTGGAATTCCTTATAAGTTAATAGCAGTCATGGTCCACTAATCACAGCTAGGAAGTTTTAAGCAACTGTCTTTGATATATCAGTTCAAACACCATAGAAATCCTTCCTTATGGTGGCTTAGTGAGTTGATCAGTAGATCATTAGAAAGAGTGAATAACCTAAGGGGTTTTTGTTTGGGTTTCCCCCACCCTGAATCCCAAGGAATTCTTGGGATGTATGTACAATGTTGCTGAGCAATCACACCACAGTAGTATGGTGTGGTTTTAAAGTAACACTGGGTCAGACATGGAGATGTTATTGTTTAATGAGTTCCTAGAAGCAGAGCCTGAAGCAGTGGGGTCTGACAGCAGAAATCCTATGCCAAAGACTGCCCTGTTACAAGTGACATAGAAACTGCCACGCATGTTCTGTGACTGCCTCAAATGCCGCTTCTTACAGCAGTACAGAAGACATTGTGATCAGTGTGAGGAAGGGCACACCCCTCTTTTTTGAGGTGGGGTTCCCCCTCCCTGTGACAGGCAGCACTCATCCACTGGTGGTGTGAGAGCCCCTGTGTTCAGGCTGAGGCCACGCCACAAGCCGGGTGTTTGCACAGGAAGTGCTCCATGTATTAGAAACCTCCAGGGAACCCTCAGAGCCAGGGTTGTTGATGGATGTTCAACAAGGAGTAGGGCCCCTCCCTCCACCAGCAGCACAAGAGTTTGAGGCATGTGCTCAGCTTCCTTCCTCTTTTGTTAGTCTTGGTGTGAGGTTTCATTTACATTGTTACTTTGTAGTGAAAAGGGAAGGTGTAATGATTGTCTCTTTGGTAATACTGATGTTTGGCTGATAGTCGTGGACAGGAACAAGGTCTGGGATCTCCATCAGCAGAGGGAACTGACTCACCATTGATCTGTGTTCACTGTATCTTGTTGAAGTTTTTTGACCCATTTGATTTCTTAGGTTTTCTTTTGTGAAAACCCTCTGATTTTTCTGCCATTCAGGAGCAAACATCTTTCTGTCTCTTTAAATATGGCAGATGGGGATTTCTTCAGATGTCCAACAACTCAATTGAAGGAGACCTCAGGAGACCTGTCCCCTTCCCTGTCCCCCTTCTCAGCCTGTCTTTTCATCTGCAATCTGGAGATGTAAGGGCTATAGTAATAGAGTGTCAGAGGAAGTAATTGATTCATCACACGAAGAGAGAGGAGTCTGTTGCCTTCAGTGTCAATGGAGCTGAACCATAGCCTGGAAGGGTGAGGGAGGCTTGTAAACACTCCATGGCTGAGCTGGCAGGACAATGCAGATGCACCACCACAGCTGAATGGGAGGGTGACACAAAGGGTTGCTTGAAAGAAAAATCTTTCTAAACAAAGCAGTGACAGGGTCCTTGTTTGTGGGAGAAACAGGGATGGTCCCATCCCCTGTTCCCAGAGCACATTAAGGAGAAAAGGTAGCAACCAGCTTCATGCAGCACCCCACTCTCTTGTCTCTGTCTCCCACTTCCACTTTGGTGTGGCTACGTCTCTGACCTGCTCTCCCGGCCAGGGCTGAGCTCACCTCAGGGATGCCAACCAGCCCCTGCCAGCAGCTAATTCCTCCCACCCCCCCACAGAGATACTGCTGCCTCTGAGAACTGTGAGGGAGGTCACTACAGCTGCAAACACATGGCAAGGTGTGATATGTGCATGGCACATGCTCACCTTCATCCAGGCATTGATTGTGCTCAGACCCTTGGCACTGCTCAGTTCAGATGGCTGCTGAGGTGCAAGTGCCCATATTTTGAGGAGAGAAGATGGTAGGAGGTGCTGGGCTAGCTATGCAGCGTGCAAGGAGGGATCAGGCAGGTTTGTTGTGCTGTTTGCCCCAGAAACTACTCTTACTACAAGCTGGCATGATCAAGTTGCGGAAATACCCAAATAGTAGAGGCTGCAGGCCAGTCTTGGCAGCAAAACTTTGCTTATTTCTTCATCAGCTAAGGCAGGAGCTGGGCTGTGAATAGGCTGTATCTGAGAAAATGTGGGGTCAGAAAGCCATCCCATAGTGGGCCAGTCCCAGGCTGACCATCCATCATTAACAAGGGATATAGACAGCCAAGAGGGTGAGGGTGGGCTGGTCAGGGCTCTGTTCTTACAACCTCCTGTATACAACTGGTGCTTAACAAGGTGTTTTATTTCAGTTTTGTGCTGAAAAAAAAAAAACAGTGCAAATGAGTGATAGTGGAAAGCCCAGTTACAAAGCTCCCACCTGACCGCAGTTTTTACTCTCTTCTGTTTAATTCTTCGTTGCATGTTGTGTCTAAGGCCATGGCTGACACTGCACCAGTGAGCTGTGATGGGACATCACTCACTTCACTGGGAACAGGGCTGGCAGAGCAGAGCATAAGAGCATTCCCTAATCCTCATCAGCACCCCAGACCTTCAGTCATCAGGGCCAGCCTGGTCCAAGCTCGTCTTTATCTGTTGCCTGGGCTGTCATGCACTGGATCCTATCAGGAGAGGGAAACCTGTTCCCCCCACTGCAAAGTGAGCTTTTTTCCCCTGCCTTCTGCCTGCTCTGATGCTTTTCAGCAGTAATTTTTCCTTTTGTGGTTGTTATCTTTTATTGTATACATTTTTTCTTTGTGTTAGTGATCAAGTGCCTATGAGTGGTGACAGTAAAATGACATAGAAACCAAAGTCTAATTTTTTTCCACAGATGGATTGTAGCAGAAGGAGAAAAGTGCAAATGCATTTTCTCAAGTGTCCTGCATTTTGGGGTATGAAAAGGTTGTGAGTTGCTTCAGTTCCCTTAGAGCGGCAACAGAAGGCAGAATGCCATGGAAAGAGGGCTTATTCCTAACATGCTTTATATATTTCATTCCTGATTTCACCATTATTTCCCCCCCCCCAAAGAATACCAAAGACATCTTGCAACAAGACCCCTGTAGCTAAAGATAGAAAGGCAAGGAATTTGTATTTGGAGACAGAAATAAAATTAAACATCTGTGTGTACCTCCTGAACAACAGCCTTAAAAAGCCCTCAAAATGCACATTAGCACATCTTTTTTCTTATATAACGAACGATTTTCCAGACATGCCCCAGATGAGAGCACTTCTCTACTCCAATGTGCCTTTCTGCAGTGATCTGGCAACACAGCTTGAAGAAGGTACCCCGGGGATGAACGGCAAAGCACGGGGGAGCCTTTGCTCTCCTGTTTCGGGGGAGGGCAGCAGCATGCTAGGAGCTGAAATTCCCTGCTGAATCAGAGCTTGCCACAGGAGCAGTTTACAGCTATGTTTTTTTCCTCCCTTTGCATGATGTATTTGGCTACTCCCCCTGCCTCCCCTCTGCCCTGCATAAGTTAGCAGTAACTGCAGAAAGACGCTTCCCATTGGCGGTGCTTGTAAGGGAGTGAAAACAACTCAAAGAGTATACATAGAGGCTATTTGTAGTTTCCTTTTTTTTTGTCCTCAAGGCATTTTTTGAGAAGTTTTCCAATCTGACAGGGTTATTTTCTCTCCCTCTCTCTCTTTCCCATTTTTTTCTCCTTGACTGTATAACTGGATTTTTTCATTTCTCAGAAATTCTGGTCAGATTTTTTTGAGGAGATAAGAAAATAATCCAAACCATAGTAGAATGATTACAACCCCCCCCCCATGCTGTTATTACACAAGGCGTAATTGGCAAATTCAGAACAAACTTCCGAGAAATCCTAAGCAATTATGCCTGCACCATCTCCCCAGCCCCCACCCCAGCCTGGCTCTCCCCCTGCTGCCATCAGATTTTTGTCATTTTAGTCATTGAAGTCCCGTGAAATCCCTTGAGATTCAGAGCAATTATAGCCTATTTCTTTCTCTTCTTGCCAGGGACACTTATTTCCATCAGGGCAAAACATGGACAAGCTTTGTTAATATCTTTTGCCTCAGCATGGGTAAAAATGGCCCCAAAAGCTGCAGACTGAGACCAGATTCATCTCTCCAATGTTCAGCTACCAAAAGCCTGGGTCCAGTCAGCAAGTCTGTTTCAAAGTACCTCTGTTGTCAGTGCAGAAGAACAATTAATCTCATCCCAAGCTGGGTGTGAGATGTCTGCTTCCACTGAAAGCAGAGGATGTTAGGTTGGCTAAAGCTAGGTGTAATACAGCTTTTTAGGTCTGTGCACAAATCTATATCAGGATCTGTGTCTATGAGGACTGATTTTCTTTTCACACCAGGATAAATTAGGAGTGATTACCCTTAAAATGATGAGTTGCACATGTGTAAAACCAGTTCAAGTCAGAGGAGAATCCAATTCATCTGCTGTATTTAGAATTAATTACCCTGATTAAGGTCTGGCAGCTAAGATCAAACTTCATTGCTCTTGTTTCATCAGACAACAGTGGTGCTATCTGCTATCATGTCTATAAAAAATATCATCTAAAAGTTCTCAGTAGCTTTTGGAACAATCTAACCTTTGAAAGGTATGTCCTGCAGTTGCTCAGGATTGTGTAAACCTCACAGAAAAGTTTTCTTGTGTTTCGCAATGTAACCACCCATGAAATAAGGATTTGGTTTGAAGGTGGTGTACAAAAGAGCATGAAGATGAGTGGTGACACAGAAAAATCGACTAAGCGAGCTAGCATGTAATGGACATTAATTCTAGCCACCCACTGATTGCAAAACAAGCACAGAGCTGCTGGTTCACCATTTCTTAACTATCTCTATACTGCAACTGCTATTTGATTTCTAAGAAACTGCCTGTTCTTAGGGGATGTTTAAAAAACCTTATGCTTTTTATAACAATTTCTGAGAAACAAACCACCTGCCACCTTTTCAAAGTGGAAACAATTGTGTTTATTAGCTGCCATTGTGGCTAAGCACACTCCTTTCCCCACTACCTGCAGAGTATTAATGCCTGCTGAATTTCACTAGAATTGCAGTTTCTCTTCCTGTTCCCACCAGATACATTCAAGACACAGTGACATAGGGTTCAAGCAGACCAGGGGTCTTGAAGGCTAAAGTCAGCACTGTGTATTCCCAAATTTGGGGCTGTTGGAATGCAGTCAGTACTTACTTGTCTCTCTGTCTATCTAGGCCAGACTTCTCCAATATAACATAATCTGTCTCATCAAGGATGGCTTCTATTCTTGGCTGTGCTACAAACTTCCTGTGTGACCTTGGGCTCCTCTGTGCCTTCCTACCTCCCAGGGTCTCGTGAGCATCCCATCATTACTGTTTGCCAGCTGCAGTCATAAGACCCATGGAAACGCCTATAAATAATAGCTCCAAATTAAACATTGGGGAAGTTCATTTTAGGGCCTTGCAACACTCTCCTGCCCTGGCAAGCACTGGAAACTGGGCTTTGCTTAGTGCACGTCCTCACCTACTTCAAATCACAGCTCTAGGAAGAGATTGAGGAAGCTGCCAGCTAGGTCAGAGCTTGGTCAGGGGAGCCAGCCCTCCTCAGGCTTTGAAGCAAGGCTTGCACAAGTTTATGTATTAGGAGGACTCACGATATGGCTGTGAATATATAAATAATTTTTTGTTCATATTTCTCCCCATCCTAAGCTAATGCCCCTATAATGCCCTGGAAGCATCTTTCTGTGGGGAAGGACTCAGCATCTCTTAGGACCTGAGGCTGAGAGGCAACAGGTTTGTTGATTAGGTGTAGAGCAGTATGAGTCACAAAACTGCCATGTGCTGATCATATCCCTTGGGAGAGGAGCACCCAGATGAATGGCACAGACTTTCAGGTGCCCACCTGGGAGATCTGTGCTGACCCCAGGGCATTATGGAGCACTGCTCAATGGCCAGGGAGCAGATTAGCTATTTCACAATAGAAAAGGACTGAAAAGATGGAGGTCTTCTCATAATCACTACTATTGGGGCTTGTTTGTCTTTGTTGCATGACATTTGGAGAGCCAGCAGCAAAGGGGAAAATAGAAAGGAAAGACTGGGAAGCAGAGAGAGTTGACTGGAGGAAAAAGCAACAAACAAACATGAGTAATACAGGCATTAGAAGTGCTTTATAATTAGTTTATAAAAGCTCTCTTAACATCAGCAAAGCACTTTCTATTAAAAATCTTTAATAAAAAAGCAGCAATATTTGTAAGCATTGTACATTTTCTCTTTAATTCTGTTAAACAGCTCCAAGAAGAGCATCTGAGCAATGTATTTCCCTCCTTTCTCAACCTCCATTTTCTGGGCAGTTAAAAGCACTTCAGCTTTGCCTCCCTGCCTCAAGAGTCCCTGGTGGAAAGCTGTTTGAGGCAGTTTCAAAGCAAGTCACTGGCCTTCCCACTCCAGCAGCAGCCGAAAATATCCTGCCACTGGAGGAGCAGCCAACTGGGGTCATCTTTCCTACAAAAGAAGAGTTGGTTAATCCATTGATTGTACTTGTGGGTTACAGATGCTGCACACTGCCCTCACATGTTTATGCTTGACTAATTGGAGCAATGCCTAGGTGGGAAGAAGTGGCCATGAAATGTGCTTGCAGATGGTGGCTTGCCCAGTGGAGGTAGTGCTGGAGAGGTCAGCCCACAAGGATGTTGGTACATGTTGACCGAAACAATGGGTTTGGTTACATGAGTGAAATGCAAATTACTGGGCACTGTAAAAGACAGTTTGGATGCTATTGCAGCATAAATGTGTCCCACCCAGCTGTGCCCTAGTCTGTAATTATCTGAAAATGAAATGGTTAGAGTAGATAGCATCCCGGGGCTGGGGTTTTTTCCTTCCAATTTTTCTTCTTTTTTCACATGGGAAGAAGAAAGTCTGGAAACCATGCTTAATCTTACAGGAGCAAAGGTTTGGCCAAACTAGATTGTAACATGTCCAGTAGCCTGGCGTGAGGAGAATCAGCGTGTTTGATTGAAGGCCAAAGCATGAACATGACTAAAGCACATGATTCCAAAAGAATGTGTGGTGGGGATTAGCTGGTGTTCTTGATGAAGCTTGGAAGTTTAACAGTTTGGGCTGGATGTCCTCAGTGTTTCATTTTTCCAGAAAGCCTAAAGCTTATTTGCTGTGATGGAGAGGAGTAAGTGCTCCTGCTCATCTGGACAGGAGCTATCTCCCGAGTGTAATACTTCCCTGATTCACACTCATTATATGACCTGAAGAAAGAGAGTTTTGCCTCATGAGGAGCACAGGGCTTTGGCCAAGATCTTTTAACTAAAGAAGAAAACTTACGCATTTATATTCATTTTACATTTGGCAAAATGATTCCCTGACCTTCTCTTAAGGGCTTTTTTTTACTTGTTTTTTATAATTTGATTTATTAAGGATTAGCTCTAGTATGAGAAAGCTCAGTTTGGCTCGAATGAAGCCAAACAGGGTTTAATTCAGAGAGGCAAATATTTCCTGATGATTTACTTACTAGATTCATTCTTTTAATTTTCCATTTGCAGATTGCCCATGAGCAGATTGCACTATTCCCAAATTGTATGCGTTTATTGGAAGCTATTCACCCATTCAATAAGCAAATATTTCTTGGTCCAGAACTTGCTTCTGGAATTGCCAGGGCTCCTACAGCACTGGGTGGCTTGGGGAGCCATGTGGACAGTGCTAGGATGTTTGGTGTGCTGGCTACAGCAGAAGCTATGATAGTTACAGTCAGGTAATTGAAGTCATATACTGTGTTGGCGAGTTACAACCCCACGAGGACACAAACAGATGTGATTTCTGGGGATGCAACTAACCTCTGCTTGTGCCATGCAAATGGCAGCTTTTACAATCTACTCCATTAACTGTGTTTTACCAACATTCATGTTTTTGCCAAATTAATTTTATGCCATATATTCACAATTTCACTAGTAGTCAGTAGTCCTGCAGCACAGATGCATAGTTTGGATGTGGAAGGGCTGCAAGCATGCTGAAAGCAAGTGGTTATATAGAAAACAAAATATCCCCACTGTTTGCTCAGTACTCCTTTAAACAAACAGACAAACAAGGAGGAAAAAATTCTACTTAGAAGAAGCACTAACACTCCCCTCTATGTTCTTCCTCCCTGGGGAGATGGTAAGATCAAGCCACACATGATGGACATTAGTGGGGTCACACAGGGTC
>NW_008662511.1:26273-78407 GCF_000695815.1 Acanthisitta chloris
AAGGTGATAGGGAGCTAGGCAGAGCTGAGAAGAGAGCAGAGGCAGCAGATCTTCATTTGCATCGCTGTGTGCCCACACACCAGCTAAGCCAAATGCGCTTCCTGTTCGAGTGCCACTTTTCAAGACCGCTTGGATTTCACCTTGGCCAAGCCAATTGAGTCTGTAATGAAGTTAAAGGCTGGGTGATTGCAGCTAGTTGAGTGCTCGGTCCAGCGTAGACAGGATTTTTTCTGCAGGCATTTCGCTTCTGGATCTCTGCCTGATTTAGTCCCAGAAAGGAGTGAAACCAAAGCTGTCCAGGCCATCTTTCTTTGTGGAGGAGCACACTAAGTCCCTGTAAGTTTGTTTTGAGGTTGCTGCCTGCCGATATGGGCTTTTCAGAACAGGAATGAGTCACATGAGGATCATTCTGTATCCAGCAAGCTACTTCTCCTTTCAACTCTCCATTCCCAAACAGAAGATCTTGTGACAAAGAAGAAAGGCAGATTGCTGGCAGCCTGGAAATACTTTTTTCCTTCTTGGCCCATTGAGAAGAGCTATAGCATGTTGTTCAAACAGGTTGATACAAAGCAAATAAACAGTCAAAGAGAGATGGGCAGTTTCTCTAAATAGCAGCATGCTGGCCAGAGAGGAGGAGAGGGGCGGGAGAGAGTGGGTGTTAGAAAGCAGCTGAAGAACAAGATGTACATGTAAAAGCTGTTTGTTCCTTCACAGCACGCAGAGCCTGATACTACTACCTTGCCTAGTCATGGCCTAGAAAATATTAAGGGATCTGTGGGAATTCCGCCTTTCAGCCAGATTTTGCAACAAGCTTTTGTCTCTGTACCGGGAGGCTATTATTCTAACCCTACACACTCCTCCCCCAGACCAGTCAGATACCCCAGAGTCATACCAATGGGCAGGGGGAACATCTCCAAGAAGGGTTTAGCAAAGGCAGCTTGAGGTTACAGGATGTAGCTCTTACACAGCACTTCTCATCCACAGAAAATCTTTGTTAGCACCTGATAGAGAGGATCAGTACTACTGTCCGAGTGCTAAGTGAGTGTACTGGCCATGCTTGTTAAAGGACCAATGTGATGTCAGTGCACAAAATAGCTACCTGCTTACATGATTGAGCATTGACTGTTTAATGCTTGGTGCATGCTTGGCCAAATCCCACATGGATACTGGAATAAAGTGAGCTGTGCCAAATAGCTCAATGGCATTTCAGGAGAGAGGTCAGGGGAGGAGAGCAGACCCAGGAGAGGTGTATCTGAGCTTGAGCCAAAGGAGTTTTATGGAAATAGAGGTAAATTGTGTCCTAAATTTTGCATGTTGGCTCTGAAGTTGAAGTGGATGTTGGTGCAATAAATTAATGATGTAAATTGCGACAGAGGAAGGCACTTAAATATAGCCAGGCAAAAGAGAAAAAATGTATTGAGGGCTGTGGTGTGGTGTGAGTAAGAGAGTCCCAGGTACCTGTCTGGAAGATGTTCTGTGAAATCTGCAGTTATCAAGAAGTGCTTTTTGTTTGTTCCTTGCAACCTGAAGTGTCTCCCCGACAGATGGTTTCACTGCCATTTCACCTGCCTCCACAGGTATGACTACATCGAGATCCGAGATGGGGACAGTGAAGCAGCAGACCTGCTGGGCAAACACTGTGGGAACATAGCACCTCCTACCATCATCTCTTCTGGCCCCTCTCTCTATATCAAGTTCACTTCAGACTATGCACGGCAAGGTGCCGGCTTCTCTCTGCGCTATGAGATCTACAAGACAGGTAAGTGTCTGAGTCAGTGCCTGTCTCTCAGGCTGTTTGTCACAATTACCTTCACAAGGAGGTGTCTTTGACCACCTTTTCAATGTGATTTCTAGCATGTTTTCCAGAGATAAAGGATTCTCTTTTTGTAAAAAAAAAATTCAAGCAAGTCTGTGCATCACATTTCCAAGAAGGTAAAGATGGTAGTGGCACATGACAGTGCATTTTTGGATCACAGTGTGGCATCAAAAGCAGGATTCCTCCTTAAATGCTCTCTTGTATTTGAGGAATAGAAACATACATCTTTTCTCCCCGGCATGGTGGAGCTTGTTAGGGCTAAAAGGGAATTGTCCCTCTGTTAGAAACGCATGGAGCTCCCCCTCCTGTGGAGCTGCAATTCAGGGCTGATCAATGACGGAGTTTTCTCTCCCTGGAAGCAGGATTGGTAACTCGGGAACTTAGGTTTTCAAGAGATTGCTGTCAGCAATGCTGTCAAGGGCTGAGGCAGTGCCTTTTCAGGCAGATATAAGAAGTATTCATAATTCTTTTTAATACCAAACTCTTTTTGAGGAAAGGAATAGTTGCTCAAAGGCCTTTTAATAATCTTTCTGTCTCAATATTTGCCAGAATTTTGTGTCTGGGAAGAAGGAGGCTTGAGAAAATAAACTCCACTCTGTGTGCATGAGAGAGAGATGTCAGCACACCAAGGGAACGCTGGAACACCAGCACCTGCCCTGTTCCATATTCCTTTGGCAGTGTGTTGGAAGAAAACACACATGCAGATTTCATGTCATTGCATCCAGCACAAAAAAAAAAAAAGTCCATGCCTGGTGAAGAACCAGAAATAACCACAACAGGGTTGCTTACCCAGCCTCTTTAAAAAGAAGGTGGGGAGGAAGCATAGGCACCAATGCCCAAGGGCTCTGGCCCAGCTGTGTGGCAGACAGAGGAGTACAGACAGCCCATAACCTGGCCACCGGTAGATGTGAATATGGAGACTTTGCTGCAAGAGAATGGGAATGAGACTCCCTAAATTCATTGCAAAATGATGAGGACAGGAGATCTTCAGATAGATGAGGAAAGTGCTGTTGCTGCTGGTTGCCTGGGCTGCATAACTGGCCATTGAGCTGCTGTGCAGCCAGCTCGCCACTGCTGTTAGTTAATGATTAGGATGCAGATTGGTCCTGAAAGAGTTTAGTGGTTCAGCTGGTTATTGGGGTTTGCTGAGGCCAGTTGCCAGGACAGAGGATGGCAAAGAATGTCTGTGTACAGGTGGGAAGACCACTAACCCACCTCAGCCCCCCTTGCCTCTTGCTCCTCGTACACACCATCTCTGAGCCCAGAAGACTGCGCTGGATTGTGCCTAACCTCACATTGGTTCCGTGTCCCGAGCCGGGGTATGGGGCAATGTGGGGTGGTCCAGCTGGCTGAGGTGGCCAGGCCATGCTGTGAGAAAGGATGATAAGCAGGAAGCCTGTCTGGGTGGGAGCCAGCAAGGGGGCAAATTCATGGGAAAATGAGATATTGTTCCTGGGAGGGAGGGAGAGGAAGCAAGGGCTGATCTGGAAGAGAGCAGGTATTGGATGGAGGCTGGAGATGAGTTTGTGTCCCTCAGTGTAGGTCCCTGCAGTATGGTTCTCAGGTCTGAAGTGGTCTTGGCATTCCTTTTGCCCCTGCAGGCAGCCATCCTCTCCAGAAACAGCCATTCTTTCTTCCAGCCACAGCCCATGAAATCCAGCCTGGCAAGGCAGGAGCATGAATGAGCCTGTGATCTGGGAGTATCCCCAGCCCACATCTGCCCAGTCCCTGTCCCTGCTGGGGCTCCCAGGGAGGGCATTGGGCAGTGCTGGCTGCGGGGCTACGGCAGCACAAGCAAACCCTGCCTTTTGTTGGTAGGCAGACAGGCACGGACCAAGTTTCCATCTGAGCTGTCAGGGTAACCAGCAAGGGTGTCACCAGCTTTAAAGGTCATCAGATTGCCATTGTCCACATCAGTAAAGGCAGCAGTGGCTGCAGATTCTTTCTCTCTTAAAGGTGACCTAAAAAAACAACTCATTTCAACATTTCAGCTCCTTCAGCTTTTATTTCCACACCTTGTGCTAAATTTCCCTTATCACAGTGTGAGAGAAGAGTAATCTGCATACAAACAACTGCATACCAGTCTTTGAATCCCCTGATGGGTATCAGTCAGCAGTCTGTGGGCTGACAAAAGAGCTGCCTGCCTTGACTGGTCCAGCCTCCCTGCTGCTCCCTTTGTGAGTCAGTTTGGCAGGGCTGGCCTGAGCTCTCCAGAGCTGGGCATCAAAGTCTCCTCTCAGGCTGGCCCGTGCTGCCGAAGCCAGCATGACTCCCGTTGATTATCTGCAGCTTCCTTATAAAAAGCTTTGTGTTTGCTGTTATCAGCCAAACTGTAGACAGAGATGCCAAATGCGATAAGGGCCCCACATGAGGAAACCGTAGTCTAATGCGGTGACATAGTTACGTCTCTCTCCTGTCTCTAGAGGACAGACCCTGACTCTGGGTTCAGTCTTTGATTTTCTCCTTAGCTCAGAGCTTGTGTTATTTTCCCTATTTATGTGTTTGTCTTTCAAGTTGTTTGGAATGAAGTACAACCTTATCCCTGTTCACAGCATTATGCTGTGATTTGTGTTTGGCCTTATTTTTTGCCTCTGTGTTTTACCCCACAGGTTCACATCAGAAAAGCTGGCTGCTTCATTAGATAGTCAATTAAGAGCCTCTCCTGAGTAGCTCTCCAGCCAGGCACTGCATAATGCAGTGTGAGATCCTGCTATTACTGTGGGCTGCTGGCCTGACTCCTGTAGGTTAATGCTGAATTGAATAACAAGTCTCCCATTAGTCCCAGGAAGGCTCGTGCTGCCTGGAAGAGCTGGAGCAGAAGGGTTTGTAGAGGAGAAGGAAAGTGTCCCAGTAAAATTGAAGCAGAAACCTTTGTGAATGCTAGTGGCGGGTTGCAGCGGTGGCTAGCAGTCTCTCTAACATCCCCTTTCCCCTCTGATAGCTCCAGGCTGCAGATTTCTGTTGCATATTGTCCTGTCTCCACAATGCAGGGGTTTCAAAGTCACCGTGGTATGAATACGACACAAATTCTCCTTTCCCAGGCCACCCCGAGGCACCTTGGCTGTATGAGAGGGGGCACGGAGCTGGCCTGGCTACAGCTGAGGCCAGTGCTGAGGTCAGCAGTAAATAAGAGGCAACATTGTCTGCCCTCCTTGCCACGCATAGGTCTTCCTTAAGGATAGAAATAACTTGCATTTCTGGTGTGGATGGCTCATTCTGTGAAAAAGAGGGCTCTGTTCCTGCTCTCCACAGAGAACCCCCTGCCATGGCCCCTGTTACCCCCACTCTTGCCCTTGTTGTGGGGACATATGCTGGAGCTGGCCCCTATCGCTTGCGTGGGTCTTGGGGGACCACAGGCTAACTGTGCCCTTTCTGAGGGTTTGCAGCTAACAGTGAAGACATTGGCACACTCCCCCAGGCCCTTTCACTGGGTAAATGTTTGTGCTTCCTGATATTCTCAAGAGGAAACTGAGGCAGAGCTGTCTGTGCTGGAAGGGTTAAGGTTGCAGGAGGCTGACCTCTGTGAACAGCTTTTCAAAAAAGATTACATCCTGTTACTCCTCTCTTCCTCATCTTGGGCAGCCCTTTCCCTGAATGTGAGCTCCTCCATCCAACCTGGAGCCACTGTGGTCCTTTGCCTGTGTGGCTGCAGGTGGCAGCTGTGTCAGTGAGGACTTCATATGGTAGCTCCTGTGTGCTGGCTGGCCCCTCGGCAGGTCTGCTGGCAGATCGCTGTTTGGAAGTCAGGTTACAGTGGAGAGGGCCAGGTGGGGAAGCCTCACCAGCTCAGTGTGGCCTCCTTTTCTACCACCACTGGTGTGGGAGATGTGGCAGGGTGCTGGCCTGCCAAACTGCAGCCATAGCTTTGGATGGGATTACACTTCTTCCTGGTTTTGGGGTAGTTGTCAGGGGGATCAGTGGTGGTGTACAGGTTACGTTTGCAAAGCTGTCTGAAGAATTTAGAACCATGCTGTCTACTCCAGTGACCTCAGGGACCTTCTCTCTCCACCTGTGGAAAGCTTTGAAAATCACCCTCTTGCTTCTTGCAGGAATTCACACAGCTCTTGAGCTACAGGACATTTTCAGAAGTGAATACACAACACTGCTAAGCTCAAAATGGGTTTTCTGCAGTGTTGTTGCCATTAAGCTGCATTGTTGCTAAGTCTCTGGGGTTTTTCCTACTGCTACAGGCTCTGAGGACTGCTCCAGAAACTTCACTGCCTCCAACGGCACTATTGAGTCTCCAGGTTTCCCTGACAAGTATCCACACAACCTGGACTGCATCTTCACCATCATAGCCAAGCCAAAGACAGAAATCCTCCTCCACTTTGTGCTTTTTGACCTCGAGCATGACCCACTGCAGTCAGGGGAAGAAGACTGCAAGTATGACTGGCTGGACATCTGGGATGGCATCCCTCAAGGTATGCCATAGCATGCTATGCTGCTGTCCTCAGCCTTTCTTGATGTCTCACAAAGCTCCAAAACTGTTCAGTCTGTGTTTGAACACCAAAGGTGCCTAACCTCAAAGGTGGCTGCAGCATGAAACCTGCCATCGGGGTGCTCCGTGGCCAGCTTGGGGACAGTGTGCCTGCAGAAGGCTGCATGCATTAAACCCCACACTACTGCTCTGTTGTAACCACTGATCTGAAAAGCCCCATGGAACACTCCAGGATACCACTGGTCTTCCCTCAGGGATGGACAGTGGGTTCATGCAATGCTGGGAGGACCTGCCTGCCTTGTACCAACACCAAGAAACAGTGTGTTTCAGACAATCTCCCACCAATCACAGAGCAGTGCCTGCTGCAGTGGGTATTTCTGCTGGCACGAGGCCAGCAGATATAAAAAACAGCCCATCCCCAAAGCCTCTCTTTTATCCCAACTGGTCCTGCTAAGGTGTCCCTGCTGAGTCATGCCAATCTGCTAGTGACTCAGGAGGCCAGTGGAAAAGCAGGCATTACCTTTGCTGCTCTTTCTTTTGCAGTTGGCCCCTTGATAGGCAGATACTGTGGTACTAAGATGCCATCAGACATCCGGTCGACCACTGGTGTCCTCTCCCTCACCTTCCACACGGACTTGGCAGTGGCTAAGGACGGTTTCTCTGCTCAGTACTACTTGATCCATCATGAAGTCCCAGAAAGTAAGCTGGAAATGTGTGTGTATGACTTAGTTATGTCACCTTTTTTTCCCATCTTTCATTTGACACATGTGAGAGTGAAGCAGGTAGCAGTGTGTTCAGGGACTGGTCCCTTATCAGTGCAGGTAGGAGTTTTACTTTGTCATGTCCTCTCTTTCTAATTGAAGTGAGATTTCAGTAAGAATCACATTTTCTGACCTTCTGTTGATTTTTCACTTGTCCATGAAGTCTTCTCAATACCTTTTGGGTTAGAATCCTTCATGTATGTGCTCTGCCCGAAGGATTTAGGGGAAGACACAGCCCAGCATGTGCAGCAGATTCATTAAAGCATGGGGGGAAAAGATGTACTCCCTCCTGCTAGTTTTCCAAAATTTTACAGCCCCAAACCACAAATTGGAATTTCCTGGCTGTCTAATTAAAAAATGCCTAAAGCTCTAAGAATTTCAAACCAAACTTTGTTTTATAACCCTTAATAAGGGATGCAAATTGATGTGGAGTGAGAAAGTAAGTTGTGTGTTTTGAGAATGAAGAGCATTTTGATTCTTTGTGATAATGCTTGCAGGCAAGGAATGGTTCAATTTATTTTCCCATGGTATTTTTGCATCAGAGCTACTGTTCTTGACCTCAGTTCACAGTGAACCTGTAATACAACAGAATAAGCCTTCAGGACACCCCTCAGTCCCAGAGAAAGAGAGGGTGTTCCCTGACATGACACTGAAAGCCTATGACAGCGAGCAGGGTAGAGTAGGGGTTATGCAGCACTAGACAGCAGGGTTACAGGCTCTTGCTCTGTGATTCAGTAAGAGATGTTCTGTTGAGGATTGTGAGAGTTACAGACAGGCTCTTCACCATTTCCTATCTCCACACTCAGTTGATCTGTTCTTTAATCCCTTTTCTATTCTGTTCTTTAAAAGGATTTGGAAATAAGATGTTAACAACTGAGGAAGCTTGAGAAATCAAGCATAAGAACTGTTAAAGGGCCATTTATGGTGGTGTAAATTGAAACTTTAATAATACCACTGAGATCTTAACTTAGCCCATCATTTCCACCCAAGGTTGACTTGGCCACATTAAAAACACAGGCAGTTTGGTGGAGCCCCATTGGTTTACAGCAGCAACACCATTGGGTCAATGCAGTATTTCCTCTCAATGTTTTCTTTGCTATTGTTTTTACAGGACAGCTGCCATAAAAACTATGCCATGTGCCATAAAACTGAACTAATGGTGATTTTTAAAGCCTTAGAAGTGAGGAGACCCAAATGAAAGCATACCAGAGTCTGTCATAGTCTTGTCTGGTTAATTGCTATGGACCTGATACCACATGTATGTAGCACATGCACATATACACAGGCACATGCACACATGCATCCATACTCTCACATGTACACAAAAACATTAGATGTGCCCATTCCAGTCCTTGACATTCCTGCCAGCAGCAGAACAGTAAGAACCCTCCTGATGTGCCTGCTTGTCCTCCTTCCCTTGTTAGAGCTTAGATTTCACTTACGGCCTTCAAGAAGATGGAAACTTTGTGACAAGGGGACTTGGGACATCTTGGTGGAGACGGAGGGAAGCAACAGAATTGTGTCAAAACTGAGTAAAGGTGAAGGAGATAGAGAAAGGGAGAAATATCTGAACTGTGTTAGTGTTCAGAGGGCCATGCAAACATAAAGCTGCCCTATCTTTAATTTTTCAATGCCATCTGTGAACACACACAACCTGCAAGATGGTGCAGATCTGTTCATCTTTTCAGACAGACAGCTTTGCTCAAGGTTAGCTGGGGAGATTAGTTCAGGGCTGCCTTCCACTTGGGAGTGAAGTACTGAGACCGTGAACTGATCTCTGTGTGTGTGTGTCTGCTCCAGACTTTCAGTGCAATGTGCCTCTGGGGATGGAGTCTGGCAGGATCTCCAACATGCAGATCAGTGCCTCCTCCACCGACTCAGGTGGGCGATGGACCCCACAACAGAGCCGGCTCAACAGCGATGACAATGGCTGGACCCCCAATGTAGACAGCAACAAAGAGTACCTCCAGGTATGCACACTTTCCAGCCCCCTCACCTCTTCCCCCACCAAATGGATGTCATGCTGTTAAAATGACCCTTGACCATAAGGCTTGTTGAATTTTTTATTGCCTCTGTGGCTCACGGGGAGCAAGCAGTAGGGGAGCTGCAGTGCCTCTGAAGTGCGACAGGCTGGCTATCCATCAGCATGCCCGCACAAGGACTGACTCCACCCACTGTCTGTCTCCCGCCTCCTCCGTCCTGCCCAAAAGCTTGATGGACTTTCCAGTATATTGATAAAGACAGAGAGACCTCTGCCACTTACAAGGGCCACTGACTGCCACTGGCCTGAGGACCAAAGTCTCCAGAGGGTGCCTGGAAAAACAAATAGAATAATATTTATCTCATCAATGATGTAGGAAGCATGAGTGGGCTAATGTCAGGTGGGGGCTGACAGAGCAAAGGCTTTCCCTGGGAGCTGGTTAGAGCCACAGTCTGTCCGCACAGAGCTTCTGGCTGCGTCACATTGCCGGGAGACACCGCTTGCTAAAGGGCACTGGGAGCGGGAGGTGATGAATGTCATTGCCTCTAGCAGACACCTCATTCTTCATTCATGGCAGGGCTACTAAGCCAGCTCTGCTGACCTTTCTCAACCCATGTTGTAAAAAAAAGAAAACAAAAAATAACAAGGGAAAACCAAGAACTGCAGCACTTGCTAATTGGACATCATGGTTTTATTTTACATGGAAAAAGTCAGTCTGTCCTGCTTTAATGGACATGAACTTCTGTGCGAATCCTATTGCTTCGTCTGAGGCAGGAAGAAGGCTTTGTTATGGTCCCAGATGAATGGACAACAAGAAGCTTAGTTACTCTTGTCCCATAGTCCTATCATGCTGAAGTCAGCTGGCGGCTGGGTTGTGCCTGTTGAATTGCGTGCCCACAGGTAGAGTGAAACAGGCTGAATTTGTGCCTTTTCGTTTTTCCGAGACAGAGGGAGGAACTAACTAGACATCCTGGGCTCTCAGGTGGTCACCACTTTCTCTCTTGTCCCTTTTTCCCCTGGAAAGGTGGACCTCCACTTCCTGACTGTGCTCACAGCCATTGCCACACAGGGTGCCATATCCAGAGAAACCCAGAATGGCTACTATGTCCGTACCTACAAGCTGGAGGTCAGCACCAATGGGGAGGACTGGATGATGTATCGACATGGGAAAAACCACAAGGTAAAGGCCTTTTTATCTCTTTTGCCTGCACTTTGTTGAGTCTTACAGGAGCCAACAGGAGGGAAGAGAATAGAGAGAATTTACAGGCCCAGAGGGTTTAATCTGTGAGGGACTCTTTTTCTGATGAAGGCTAAAAGACTGATGAGGCTATGAGCAGAAATAGTCCTCTCTCCTGGGCACAGCAATGAGGAAACACTATTCCTTGGAAAACCTGGCTGCTGCTGCATCTTTCGTGGTGAAGAGAGTATGTTCTTTGACTGCAAATGAAGGAGAAAATGCTTTCACAGCCTGTGTTTTGCCATACTAGATTCATTGAGTTTTTATGGCCGCAGACCTGTCTGCATGCTGGGTTAACAATCACAAAACCACATGAAACTGTAGTTCAGGAGTTACTGAGGCCTGGAAATGAAAGGGCACAATTCCTAAGAGACGATCACACTGTCCCAGAGAACAAAATGAACAATAAATAATGAGAAGCAATTCAGGCTGCCAGAGCTGTGGGATCTGCGCTAGCAGGCACGGTCAGCAAGGCTGCAATGAGCCCCAGGAGCTGCTGCACGCTCTTGGTGTGTTTCTGGGACACACACAGAGGTAGGAGCAAGGGGGAGGGAGGGTAAATATGGGTGTTCAGCTGATTCAGGCCTTGCAGGTGCTGCTGCATGGCCAGGCAAGATAAACTAGAGGTGGTCTGCATGGAAGCTTTGGTGTATGGGGAGGGGGATTAAGGCAGTTGTGGTGCCAGGCTGGTACTTCTTGTCAATTGCCTTGGCCATGTGGTTGTCCTCTGCTTAAGGGCACTTCCAGAAAGAGCTTCCCTGCTGCCCTGTGGTGCCCACCGAGCCTGCTGTCATGTTCAGATCCTCCCTGTTGCTATGCCATAGTCTGTCTGTGTGAACTCTGTGGCTGGGGTCCCACTCACCTCCCCCCATATGCACATCCCGGCAATTTCTGATTGCTCAGCAATTCTATTAAATTAGCTGTCCCCTCCATTTGCTGGCACAGGTGCTGTTGGCATGAAATGCAGTAGCTTGCCTTGCCCAGGATTCATCCAGACATTTCCTTCCCTTCCGGGCTGTGTGATTTCCCCTTCCCCCAAGTGTGTCTCAGGTTCAAATTCCCTCTGCTTCCCAGAATGAGTCCTCTCCCTGCAGAGGCCCCTATCAGGGTCTCATACCTCCAATATTTGGAGTATTTATGCTCCTTGCATGCCAGTAAGTTTGTGCTAGTCCTATTTTAGAGGTAGGGAAATGGAGGCACAGGGCAGCCCAGCACCACATAGGAGAGTCAGCAGCCAGGCTCCCCCAGATCTCAGGTGGGCTGGCTCCAGGGCAGTAGCTAATGGCAGAGCTCATGTATAACTCTAACATGCTGGCCATGCAGTGATGTAGAGGCTCTGTGCTCCCCCAGGACCCACTGGTCACAGCAGACCTTTCTGTGAGCCAGGGCCATCTCTCCTCACCCCAGGCACATTGTGCTAATGGTGAGTTTGAGGACTCACTGGGACTGTTTCTGTACGCTGAGGGAGACAAGAGTCTGGCAACATGCCAGGCAGGGAGATGAGCTAAATATACAGCTCAGTGTTTCAAATAACCACTGGCAATAAATTTACCTTTTGGAGTCTAACTGGAGTGGGAATCCAGCCTGGAAGGTGGTTTTAGTTTCAGAGGCAAATATATGTCATATCCTTGCAGTCCTGGGTGCTGGACACTGGATCTTCAGCCAGGGTGGAGCAGGACAGCATGGCTGGTTTCACTGCTGCTGAGCCAATTTACATTGCTCCAGCAAGACCTTAAAGCCTGGCTGGTGTCAATCTAAAGCAATCCCATAGCCACATGAATTGCCACCATTTCAGGATTTGGCCCTGAGTCCTGTCAGCTTTTTTCTGCTCTGTTTTCTTTTTTTTATGAAAAAGAGGAAAAATTAAGCCTCATCTTTTTCATTCCTTTATTCCAGTCTCAATTTGTTCCCACGTTCTGGCCTTAAATTAGCAGACACTTCCCAAGGCTGGGGGTTAAGTAATTGCTTTTTGGTGACTCACCTACCCCTTGCATCCAGGTGACTGCTTTCCTTCACCACCAAACAACTGGCCACCAGCTGCTGAGCTGCAGTGGGGCCAGGGCAAAGCCACTTGCTCAGGGACCTGGTGCTGGGAGGCACTGGCCCCACATTCCCTGCCCGTGTTAATCTCCACTGTTCCTGCATTAAGCCAGCTCCCAGATGTCTGCATTCAAGGTGCAGATTCCTCCATGAGTCAGTGCCGTGCTCCACGCAGTTCAGGCTGCAACAGTGGAGTGAACCATGCCAAATAGATTTGTCAAGTCTGCCGCAGCTTGATTTGGTGCCATGAGGAACAGGGAGGGAGGGGAAGGTGTGGACAGACAGGGACTCTCTACTCTTCTATATACATGCAGATATATACATATATATAGATACATACATATATACACACACACGTATATATATATATATATATGCACATGCACACATAGGCATATGGGGTGTAGCGAACACTGCTCTGAATTTCTGCTGGCTGTGTGGGCCAAAAGAAAAGCTCTGCTATACAGAGGTGGGTCAGCTAACATTCACATCTTCATCAGGGAGCTAAAGCAAGAGAGAACCAGTGAATGCAGGAGGGGTGGGGAGGGGATGATGCTGTAGAGGATGGGGAGCTCTGACCTTTTCTCTTTTGCCCCCTGCTTCTCCTCCCTCTGGTGTTTCAGAGGTGAATGGGGCTAGGGGTGTTTCCTTGCAATATGTGATGGCTCACCTTTGAGTCCCCAGCTGCTGGCACTCAACAGTGAGGGAAATGGGAAAGGCAGGATGGAGCAGAGGAAAAGATGATTAATATGTGCTAGCAGCAGACAGGGCTGGCTGGGCTGTTTCCTTGCTGAGCACTACTGTGTTTCTGGGATAGGCAGGCAGTGGGAAGGCAGCCAGCAGGAGTGGAACCCCACTCTCACACCCTCCCCTTCCCACCCCATCCCTGACAGACTTTCCCTGTGCCTGGCAGCCCACTCCCCACAAAGCCCAGCTCAGCACACCCAGATGTCCCTCTATCCAGGGAGTGCTGCTCTGTCCTTCCCTGGGTGTGGGACTAGGGGAAGAGGCTAACCCAGCAACCTGGCCAAAGCCGCAGAGCTGTCTTCCTGTGGTGTGTCCCCTGAGAGAGGAGATAGGGAGGAGAGTGGCCACCACCACATGTTGCCCCATATTCACCTCTTACTATCCACCAGCATGTCCCCCTGGGACAGGGCCAAACAAACCCTGCAGCAGAAATGCTGGTCTGGCTCTTGACCTCCCTCTTGCATCCACCTCTTTGTCACCCAAGGCTAATGACCCCAGAGGTTATCCCAGGCAGTGGTTTTGGTATTCATGCTGAGATCTTATCTAGTGGTTTGTAAATGTCTTTAGAAAACAACAACTCTTCTTGAACCCAAGGAAGGAAAAGAGCACCTGGCAGGATCTGACCTTTTATTTTTGTCCATTTTCTTTGGACAGATTCAACTATAATGATTTTCTTGGAAAACAAAGTGTTCATCCATTCTGATCTACTTCCTTCTTTGTAGGGTCTCAGGTTCCAGCTCCCATGTGGTCTGAGCTGTTCCATCTTAGTAACTGTGAAGATCAGCTCTCGGGGATCATTTAGTGTGGTGAGGGGCAGGGCGACAGGATGCATTTCAGAATTCAGGGTGGGTTGGGACTGTGATGAGTGCTCTCATTGCCTCCATTGCTCTGTGTGTAAAATGAGAGGATGCAACTGAAACTTTTGCTTTCAGAACCTGTAGAAGTCAATGGATGAGAAATGGTAGCATGATCCACCTGATGTGCATTTTCCATTTCCTACTCATTTTTATGGCTTTATGCTTGTTATCAGCTAACTTCCCTGGGTGGTATTTCAAGTGGTGGATGCACAAAGGTTAAATTGCTGCAAAGAGCCAAATATCTTAGCTGTACATGGAACTGGGGATGCCAGAGGTGTTTGGTGCTGATAGGGAATATTGAGTTCTCTTTGGAGACCCTTGTGCCTTTCCTTAGGAGCGTTCCTCTGTCTTTTCAGCTCTTAATCAGGTCTCCTCTATTCATTCAGCTGAGGCACAAGTGAAAAGCTTTCAGTCTTGTGGCTTTTGTATCTGGAAAACTCAGAAAAAGCTTGTATGATCAGCCAGAAGGCTACAAGTGCTTCTGCACAGAGATATCATGGTGCAGAGGATGTGCCCAGAAGCATCCAGGTTCCAGCCTGCTTCTGCTGCTTTTGCAGGCAGGACAAAGACATCAGGCTTTGGGAAAGGCAGCCCTGCACATTCACACTTGGTGCAGTACCAGGGGAGAATTATGAGAATTACAGCCCTGACTTTCCTAGCAAGGCTGCCACTTCATATTTCGGGGCCTGATATCTCCTTTGCAGGCTAACACAGTGCCACTCCTCGTGTCCCTGAGGACTCCCAAATCTGAGTGGAGCCTCTCAAAGACATGGAGCTGGCAAGCTCAGCCCAGCACACTCTGCCTTGCCCAGACGCTGTGCTTTGTTGAGTGTTGCCAAGTATCATTTTTCTTTTAACTCCTCATTCCTGGATTTAATAAATCCAGAACTATCCACCCTCCACTTGAGCCAGAATCCTCCCACCATCAAACGTGCCCCATTTTATGCCTTCCCTATCTGACAAGGAAAATAATCTCCCCTACTTTTCTCCTTCATGCTTCTCTGTCTAAATCCTGAAGCCCTAATCCTGTTAGCATGCTCTGTTCCAGGGCTATGTCTCCACGGGAGTAACATAATTCTGCAGTAAATCTAGTGGGTCCAAAGAGACATATACATAAGGATGAAGGCAGGGCTGCTGCCGTCCTTGGCCTTCTCCTCTGCCTCCCCCAGCTGCTTTCTTTAGCTCCCCAAGCAATTGCATAGTGGCCAAGCAGCATAATAAATAGAGCAGGAGAGAGGTTACCTCCTACCCCCTCCCTGACTCGCTGCCTCTTCAACTTCACAGCACTTTTTGTCTGTCCTTCACTGCCTTCACTCCAAACTGCCAATGGCACATTTCCCATATCCACTGGAACTAATGCAGCTTCAGAAATCCCCCCCCATCACTATGGCAGTTTCAACATGTCAGAAATACAACTTGTAAACGTTGGTGTGGAGTTTGCAAGTGTGCGCACATGGAAAACTCTCACAGTCCTCCTCTAGCCTAGACATCATCTCCCACCACTTGCTTTCTGCAGCAAATTAATTAAGCAGGTCAGCTCTTATTGGTTATCAGTTTAATTTTCATGTAAACCTGCTGTCTGGACTAAAACAGAAGTAAATATATAGTATATGCAGAGTCGATGGGCAGCACTGAAAATTAGTTCCCTTGACTGCTTTTTGGAAGGTGCTTTTAATTGTTAATGGTTTTTCCCATTTGTTTTCTGGCTTCATCACCCTTCAGTGTGTGTTCATGTGCATACGCATGTGTGCTCTCTGCTGAGTGTGTATCTATTTATCTATCTATCTCCCTAGATCACAGCCAGATATTTTTTTTTCTGCTGGTGTAAATTACTGTGACTTCTTATACTTCAATGGCGATATGTTGATTTGCACCATTCGAAGACTTGGCTCAAAATATGTGCTGAGTGGGATGGGAAGCAGATAGGATGGGAGGAATAGCAATGTTCTATTTTGGTAAGGGGGAAGAAATCTTTGCTTTCTTGGCACTCCCAATTTCACACATTTTCCTGCTAGTTCTTCCTATGCTGCGAGTGCTAATTTGAGGCAGGATGTAGAGCCTGTTCAAATCAATGGGACTTTCCACAGTGCACTGAGGCTCTGGGGTTGGCATTTTCAATGCAGAGAAACCATACACTCAGGGTCAGATCCTGGTCAGCAGCATCAGGACCTGCAAGCTCACAATGCATATCCTCTTGAGAAGGCTGAAAGGCAGGTGTCAGGCCCCCAAATCTCTAACAGCAATAAGCACATGCCCTCTGAAAATGGACCCTTTCTGTTATTCTGAACGGGGTGGGAAGTGATGACTTCCTGTGATCAGCTGGGGCTTTTCAGAAACAAGGTTCAATGGAGCAGATCCTGACAATGCAGCTGAGAGCAGAGCTAGAAGTCAGGTGGTGCTTCTGCCCTCACAGACTGGCCATCTGGAATATCAAGGCCCCATTTCAGAGTTCATGGCTTGTTGAGTGTGATCTAGCCTGAGGAAATCACTGGTTTCTAAATCTAAAGCAGAATTGAGGTTGCCTTCCTTGAAAGCGAGTGACTGGGACCAAGGTCATGTAAGAGGTGCTTTCAGCAATGCATGTGGTAGTGATAAAGTTTTCGGGCTGAGTCCTGCTTCTGCTTTCTGTCAAACTTGACTGTGCAGAAGTCAGCAACAAATTACACTGGTGTAAATTTGGATTCTGGCCCCCTGATGCTCGTATGCATGAAGTGAGCTAAAAAAGAAGAAAACTTGAAATACGTTAAATCAAAAAGAGCAGTAAACCTCATCAATGACTGTTAAATATGCGGGTCCATATGCAACCTTTGGCTCATGGAGTCTTTACACTGCTGATTGTGAGAAATGAAGAGAGGTTGCCAGGAGAAGACTCCACTGGACTTGCTGCCCTTGGGCATCTGCAGGGGCCACCATCAGAAGCCACCCCCTGGGACAGAGGAACCTTTAGGCTGACCTGATGTGCTTCTCCTTGTGCTAAAATAGTTGCACCTGCTCAGATAAACATTTCCTGTCCTCCGGTGTTAGGTTCAGAGGTAAGGTGTTGTGTGTCAGCTCCAGCGTTGGCATAAAGCTGGAGACTTTGCTGTGGTGTGGAAATGTACAAGTTCAGACTCTGTGTCTGCGTGTGTGTGTGCATGTGTTCCCACAGGTTTACAAGACACATACATTCCTGGAGAGCATTTCACAGTAACCACTCTTCTTATAGCCCTCCTGCTGGTAAAAAGGGTATTTGGTGTCTGCTGAGCAAGGAAAAGGATGGGATGTGGGGTCAGACAGGATAAAGTAGGATATTAAAAACACATTAACCATACTGTGTTGCTAAACAGTAGCAGCATGATATATATTCTCCAGATTAGCATTTCTCCTCAAATTTACAGCGATCCCAAATCCCAGTTACCAGCCAGATTTGCAACCAAGTCCCTCTGTGGGGTAGCTGCTCTCCAGCTGAAGGAGTGCTGCTGTCGTGGGCTGGGCGGTAATGTGCTAGCTGGAGTGCTGTGAACAGCCCCTGTCCCTCCCTGTAAACATCCTCTGCACACCCTGGCACGCTGGATCCTGGGAGAAGAGCAATAACATGTGCCATCTGCAAGAGTAGAGACATGGGAGAATTATAAAATGCTTCTTAACTGCTATTCAAGGCAAGGGGCCAAGATATTGCCTCACCCCTTTTTCTGTCCTGGATAACAGGGATCTGCAGCTGAACTGTTTGACTCTTGCCTCCAACGGGAGATTGGTGCCAGAGATTACACTCTCCTGCTTTGGTCTGAGATAAACTTAGTGGGAGCTCCTGTGCTTGGCACTCATATGCAGGGTAGGAGCCTGCAGAAGAACCCAGTCAGTATCTCAGTGTGGATGCAGCTCCTGACTGAGATCGGAGGATGCTCTAGCCCTGTCCTGAAGAGCAGCCTTGATCTGTGAGCTTTAGTGCTTTATGCTGGGGCAGAGAAAGGGTTGAAAATTACCCTCAGGTTGGATATTTTCTTTCCCTCCTTTTTCTTTCCTGCTATGGCTTTGCAGCCTGAAACAGAAAAGCTATCCAGTCCTTGTCCAGCCTATTAAAAAAATGGGCAGAAGGGGTGGATCTAACATCCATCTGGTAGTTATTGATTATGGCCATCTGGTAAGACAGCAGCCTTTTCATACCACGTTGGATCATAAACTCTCTCTCGAAGCTGTCTGTGTGGCAGGCTGTCTCCATGTGGCAGGTCGCTTGGGCGCAGGAGAGGCAGAGGCAAAGGGCTGGCTTGTAACCTCAGGCAGAGGTGACATCCTCCCTGCTCACGCCACTGCTTGTACGTGATGTTTCCTGGTGGAGTTCAGTGCAAGGATGTGTCAGAATGTCAGTCTGTTTACCCATGGAGAGGAGGTTAGATCTCATGCAGTGTTTGAGGACATCTGGTTGTTTGCGTTGGAGTGGCTGTAGGCTTGGGGGCAAGGTTGGAGCAACTATGGTGTGATAGTCTGAGGTACCTCAGAGTGCTGTGAGAGGCAGTGGGGCAGCAAACTTCTGAGTCTCCTGCCTGATAGGTGAGTCCATTCACCATGCTGTCCTGCCAGCAGCTCAGATCCCCGTGCCTGCCCCTAGGTGCTTGCCCTGGCTGGAGGCTGGCCCTAACCAGAGAGCCTTTCCTTGGTTTTCCTTGCTGAGATTATTTTGACTGCTGATCTAGTGAGGATGTATCCACATTTGTGTCTTCTCTCCCTTACAGACATTTCAGGCCAATGAGGATGCCACGGAGGTGGTTCTCAACAAGATCCACAGCCCAGTGCTCACGCGCTTTGTGCGTATCCGTCCCCAGACCTGGCACAATGGCATTGCCCTGAGGCTGGAGCTGTATGGCTGCCGCATCACTGGTGAGGGTCCCCTCCTCCCCTTGGCCTCAGCCCTCCTCTCTGTCCGTCCAACAGCCTGTCCTGGCATGCTGTTCCGTTCTGCTGTCGTGGCTGCTTGGGGTGGGAACAGTGATGCTATGAGTAGCATGGAGGCACCCAGGTCCCAGAGGCAAGGGGGAAATGCCCAGTGCTGGTGTTGCTTCAGTGTCCAGAGCTTAAAGCTGTGGGGAGAACTGCAAGTGCTTCCCTTCAACTACCCGGTTCACGCTCCTTTGACGGTTCATGCCCTTTCCTTCCCTGCAGATTCACCCTGCTCCAGCTTGCTGGGAATGCTTTCTGGCCTCATTCCTGACTCACAGATCTCAGCCTCTTCCATCAGAGGCTATGACTGGTCTCCCAGCATGGCCCGCCTGGTGAGCAGCCGCTCAGGATGGTTTCCTCGTGTGCCCCAAGCCCAGCCTGGGGAGGAATGGCTGCAGGTGGACCTTGGTGTCCCAAAGAATATCAAAGGCGTCATTATCCAGGGGGCTCGTGGAGGGGACAGTGTGATCACCACCGAGTCCCGCTCCTTTGTGAAGAAATTTAAGGTGGCCTACAGCATGAATGGAAAGGACTGGGACTTCATCCAGGACCCCAAAACAATGCAAGCCAAGGTAGGCACATCCTGGAGCAGCTGCAAAACAAGATACATTTCTGGCTAGCTTCAGTCTGCCTGATGGGGTCTTAAGAAATTGGCTGTCTTCTCCCCACGGAGATCTTGGGAGTTTGGGTCGTCACCATGAAATCCCAGGTTGTGTCCCCTGCTACTGCTCCTAATCTGTACTAGAGGCTGTAGGTTCCACCTTGCCTTGGTAGTGGCAATTTCATTTCCTACTGTGGACCAGGCCTGGTGATGTGGGCATCACCTTCTGGTTCTCCCAGCTCCTGCAGGTCAGAGCTTACAAGATGGTGTGTTCAATTATATTTGACACATGCTAATTATGTATTTCAAAGGAAAAGGAGTGGCTGTCATGGTGTGCACCTCTGGAAGAGGAAGATGAATCACAACTTCTCCTTGGGAGATTTGCTATATTTGAAGTCCCTTTGCCACACTGGTGTGACCCTGAAGTTCCTCATATTTTTCCCATATTGTTGAAGTTTCCCATAATTTTTCTGATTAGTACTATGGGAGTGGCAGGGGACTTGAGGAATAAATGAATTCTCTGCTACTGCCTGTTCTTTTTTTATGCAAACTTCTCTCATTAAAATTTGGGTAAGTTTTAATTTTTCCTGATCCTACAAATGAGGGCTGATGCTATCTATCGCCCTCCATTTATTCTCCACAGGCTAGTTTGTACATGTAAACTGAAAAGCAGAAGTACTTAGATTGTGAGGAAAACTGAGCATTTACACTATCCTAGAACATGCAGTAGCTTCTTTATTTACCAAAGGACAAATCTGATCTCATTTATATGTGAAGTTAGTGGATATTCCCCAAACTTCCCCTGCATGGCTTGGATCAGAATCTGGATATAAGCAGAGGCCAGGAGAGATTGTGCAAGTTTCTTAGAAATAGTCTGTCTGGTCCTCTTGAAACTGAGGAAGAAGAGGCCAATTTCTGCTCAACTGGGCTTGATGACTTGGAGTTGGATACCTAAACTGTTTCAAACTGTGACTAAGTTCCTGCCAGACCCAAAATATCAAGTCCGCTAGAGAGCATGCAAGATGCACATATCTCTTGCCTTTTCTCTCTCTGTCTTTCTCTCTGTAGCTTTTTGAAGGCAACATCCACTACGATATCCCTGAAATCCGGAGGTTTGATCCTGTTCCTGCCCAGTACATCCGAGTGCACCCAGAGAGGTGGTCCCCAGCGGGAATAGGAATGCGTCTGGAGGTTCTGGGCTGTGACTGGACAGGTAGGAACCCCTACACCTCTGCCCACTGGCTGCTTTTGGGCCACAGAAGGCACTAAACCAGCAAGGTGCAAACTTAAGGTTATTTCTCCTTCTGCTGTCCTACCTTGGGGCCAGACCATGGCAGGGAGACTGCAGCCATGAAGGCAGGGCCAGCAGGGTGGCTTGGCTCCATCTTTTTATTTCCACTATAAAAAGAGTTGGCCTTGATGCAGGATGCAGCCATGTTTGGACTCCAAGGTTTCACACAGTCCCCAACTCCCTTCACATTCCTTTCAGATCTTTCATCTGGATGTTGTGTAGGCTTTCCCAGTATCCATGGTAGATAATATTTGGGCTTTTTAGGCCAAATAAATAAGACAAAAAGTAGCAAGAGAAGCAGAGGTGTGGAAGGGGGGTGCAGTGACCAGTACAGGTATCTTGAGTTACCACAACAAGGCTTTGCTGTAAAAACAACCATCCCTCTCTCACTGAACTCCATGTGGAAATCCTTTCATAGACAAGGTGGGCAATCTCTATGTCAATGCTGTGACATCTCTACAGCATTCCTAAGACCGGGGAAGTTTGCTCACTTTTTTCCACCTGTTTTTCACAAGTGGTTTGCCTTGCAGCCACCATTGTTTTTAAAACAGAGAAGAAAACTGTCTAATACACTCACTAGGATCAGTAGAGGTTGTGCTTCTGACCCTCTGAGGCTCAGTGGTGATTGATTGCTCCATAGTTTCATCCCCAAAGCAAAAAATGCACCCAACAGGTCATTGGGTCTGATGCTAACTTTTCAGTGCCAGGGGCTAGTTGTCCCCCTTTTTAACCTATTTTAGTTTTTAATAATCTGCTTAAATCTGAATCTGGTGTCCAGATGTTGGTGATAAAGAGGTATGATTTCCATTTTATAAACACATCTGTAGAAGGCATTTTCTTCCATGAATTCCAATTCTAGAAATCTTTAAAGTAACAGAGCTTTTTTTTTACCCTCTTGTGGAGTCTTTGCTACTATTTCCTCCTGTGATGTGCTGTGAGATGCAATACAAACACTTAACACTAAATCACACAATACACATACACACCATTAATAATGATAATTTGTTACTTTTGAATTCAACGGTAAATATCTCCCTGGACTGGGAATCCATTGTAAATTATCTAAACTGTAAATCAAGATTAAATCTTAATTTAAATCTGACAACATGCTAGGACAAACAGGGGCCATGGCTTTTATGCAAGTAGCAGGAGCTGAGGCTCTGTGCAGAAGTGGTCACGCAGCTCCCACATTGCTGCTTGCTGCAGCTCCCAGGAGTTTCCAGCTGCCAGATCTCTGCAGGCCATTGCTGACTGGTGCAGCACTGCCACAAAGGGAAGCAGTCACACAAGACCTCCATGTGTATGTCAGCGCCTCCATTCTGCTCCTCCAAATTAGAGAGTAAAAGGGGTCTGTCATCCTCAATTTCTTGTGCTATTTTTGGTCCAAATTTTCTTTTACAGCTATGTCCCTGCTCACTTTCAATATTAGCAGCAACAGCCCATGTTTTTTCCAGACAGGGTGCTTTATGGTCATTTCCCAGTCTGGCTAATAATTTGCACATTGTAATGTTTAAACCTCAACTGCCAAGTCATAAATATCTGTAGCTTTATTAATCTGCAGTCATTCAGCTTTGTAATGAGAGCAGGGCTTGTAATCTTGTGGATTCACCATGTTATAAAAAACATTTATATCCTTGATGCAACCTGGGGAGCAGAGATAGCCCATGGCATTATCTGCATGCTTAATCCAGGCTGGCTACACGTAGCAGTCCTTGACAATGCCAAGATACGGCTCTCCTTTGCTGGGAGGACCCAGGCATGTTACAGAACTGGCTGTGAAAACCCAGGCAATTGCACTTGCTTTAGAAAAAGATTAAGAAGTGGATTAGAACAAGCTGATTGAAAATACTTTCAAATGAGGGTCTAAGCCCATGTGCACCCTGCCCAGATGTTTCTATTTCTTACCAGCAACAAGCATCGCAATAACTGCGTCAAACAGGTAACAGCCACAACTGGGCTCACAAACTACTTGGCTAGTAACTCAAAAACTGGGAAGCAGGCAGTCAGCAATTGGCTTCTTTCAAAGACCTGCCAAATTTTTTCCTCTGAAGAGTGGAGAATGATGAATGCTCACTTGCAGCTGGGTTTCTCTCCTTTGAAGTTCCAAACATCTGGTTTCAATTGCTCAGTGACTTTGCATTTTGATTAGCAGTTACCACCAGTCACACAGACACTTGCAGGGCCAGGGAGGAAGAGAGAAAGCGAGCAAGCAAGACCTCTCTTTTTCACTTTCCATTTCACACATGACTCTGTCCTGCCTGCTATTTTCATTATCTCTTGTAACCATCGTGTTGCGGCTCTGCCATGGTAACTGATTTTTCAAGATGTATTTCTGTGGCTTGTCCAGGGCAATGCAACACTGTTGATTTACATCCGCTCAGCATCTGTGTCCTATATGGGACTTGGCTTTCAAGGTCCTTCCACATTGTCACTTTTCAGCTATAAATCTCGAAATACAGGGACAACAACCTAAAAAAATGTACCAGCTCTACATAACTTGCAGCTTTTGATATGTTGCCTTCACCTGCTGCTTTTTTTCTTCCTTTCTTTTTTATGGCATTTTTCTGTGCCTGGCTGCTTGCAATTTGCTTCTTGGTTGTGTTTGGAGTTTTATGGGGTTGTAACAAGTTTGAACTTACAAATTAAAAGTCTTTGAGGTTATTTGGTACTTTATCCTGAACAAAAGAGCCACTGGAAAAAAAGTACAAAACCCCCAAGAGTTTATGTGCAACATGTTTAATAACAGGAAAATAAAAGGGCATAAAGAAGCCTATGGAAAATATTCAATGTATTTAGCCATTTCCTCCTGCTTCTGGCTTTATTAAATGATATCCTGAAGGGTGCTGACAAAGAAATGCAATCACACATAACTGAGCAAAGCTGCCTCCTTTTAAAAGTGGAAAGAATCAAGCCTGCTGTACTCCAGTTAATGCACCCTTAAAAGGAGAGTTTGCTGGAGCCTAATGTCTTTTACTGTTGATCTTAATATTCTTCTCTTTCTTGCCTGAGTTTCCCCTGACACCTGCTTGGAGGTTGTTTCACACAGGCCACACTGGAGAAAGGGAAATTGGAAAGAGACCCTTTGAAAGCATAGTCAGGAGCAGTCAGGAGCCTGAAGTGTGAAACCAGATGCTTTCTGCAGTGAGCCACAGCACACTAGGGGATCCTCTGGGTCCGTTTGCAGTTACATCATTTGTGGGTTTGAGTGACTTGTTTTAAAAATTGGCACAATTGGTGGGAATGTTGTGTGTGTTTTTTAATGTGTCATATGCCTTTATGAATGAAAAAGATGTTGTGCTTGTGATCTCACTTATCCAGTAATGACAGCTAAGTGGATTGCCAACACCAGTGTAGATTGTAGATTAAAAAATTAAAACAAAAAGTAGCATGTATGTTTAGAGGAGAGCCTTGTCCAATGGGAACTCCAAATTCATAGAACTCCCATATGGAAACAGACAGTTCACTTGAAGTTCAAATCATGCTGACATTTGTAGCATGTGGAAATTTCATAGCATTCTTTTTCAGTCTCTTCCTGCCATTATAAGAATGTGATAAAAAGATATTCTGTCTTGTTTTCTACTACCTGGGCTTCTTGTACTGCTTGTTGCAAACAGCATCCCTACTCCATTTTTTTCAGATGTAAAGCCCACTGCAGAGACACTGGTGCCCACTTTGAAGAGCGAAGAGACCACCACCCCATACCCAACTGATGAAGAAGCAACTGAGTGTGGTGACAGCTGTGGAGAAGAGGAGGGTATGTATCAGAGCAGCACATCTTTATCTCAATAAGTGATGGGTTAAGAGCTAAGCAAATACTCTTATCTTCCCATTAGCTCCTATACATGGAGCTGATTCCTGGAAAGCTTTGAGCAATATTATTAGTGATAGGCCAGGATGAAAAAACACAAACCAACCCATAAACAAACCTGACAAAATCTGATAAGTTATATCAAGGAAGGATGGAAGAGCAAGAGATAGCAGTTAATTTGGTCCCTAGGGTACAAGACATGAAAAGCTGCGCTCCCAGCTTCCTTATATGAACTGAAGAAACTCACTTAGTGCCCTGTTTAGAGCCACCTCTGTTCCAGATCCTTCTGACTGGATGTCATAAATTCAGAGGAGAGACTACCTTGTATGCAGGGCTCCTTTTGCAGAAGTCACAACTCTGGGAGTAAATCAAGACTTGTAGCAAAGGCTGATGTCCTGAACACTTACCTCATTAAGGATCATCTTCCCTAATATCAGTGGCTTAAAATTTAGGAGGACAGTCTGGGCTCCCTGTGCAGGCAGCAGAGAGAGGGGAACATTAACTCCAGGCAGGATTTCATCCTCCCAGTCTTAGATGGCTGTCAGATGCACAGGAAATGGTTTGGTATCTGTGGCACTTGCCTGCCTCTTCTGACTATAGTAGACGCCGAATGTCAGTTTAGACTACATGCTGTGCTTGTTAAGAGCCAGTGCTGGGGGAGGCTTATCTCTGCCTCAGATGCCTACCTGTAAAAGTAGACATCATATTCTTCTGCCCCTTGCAAGGGGGATGAGAGCATCTAAAGCTTGTGAAATATCCAGATGAAGAGGCGAGGCCTTGGCAGAGCTGTGCAAGGTTAGTTGTACAACGCAGTGTGCAGGACGTGCATGCCTCTGGGCACAACAGCAGAGCCTGGGCTTCAGCACTGGAGCATTTACACAAGGACTTCAACAAGAATCTCATGAGGAAAAGCCATCATTTGAGATGCTCCTAGGACTTCTTACACTTCAGCTTTCAGTCCCAGTGAAAAAAAACTAATGGATTTTTAAATAAATAAATTTTTTAAAAGAACATTAATTGGTTTTTTCACACCTCCCATTGGGATTCTGCTGTAGTTTAGTTCTGGAAATGCAAGTTGCAGACGTAGCTCAAAGGGCCTGATTGTCGTTGCTTTGCCTCAGTCATAAGCCTATGCAACCACTGAGGCACTTGGGAAACTGCTGAGAGGAAATTTAGGCCAATAATAGTCTCTGCAACACCACGATTCCTGGGTGCGGTCCAGGGCAAGAGAGCAAGCGGAGTATGCTGTGGAGCGTGGAAGCAGCCTCGCTGTCAGCTTCCCTCAGATTTAGCAATAATTTTCATTCTTATACTCCATAAACAATGACTGTGTTTCTCTGGACAATCAGATTTATGACAGCCTAACAGAAACAATGCTGCTCTCCAGGGTATGAGATTAAATTGGAATAAAAGGATCCGTGATCTGCATTGTTTTATTTTGGAGTGGGAGCATGTCAAAAAAAGCCCTCTGCCCCTCACAGCAAATGAGATGCCTATCTCTTGAGTCACTCACCTTCTGGCAGTTGCTCACTTTGTGGGCACTGTGATTTAAAACTTCCTCTTTGCTCAGGAAAAACCTGGCCTATAATTAGGCTCAGACGTGCATGTCCGCTGAGTGCTTGGGATGGATTCAGACAATTTCTGCAGTCTCCATGCCTTATGACTGCTTTCTTCAACTGAAGGAGCCAGCAGCTGCCTCACTGCTACATGCAGCTCCTGGCATGCGCCTGCCTGCCCACAGCCCTGTCTCTGCAGGAAAGCTCTCCAGAGCTTCCAAAGCTGTTGTCACAGGGGAATTAGCTCTGCTCCTGTTTCACAGATGAAAAGTTAAATGACTCTTCCAAAGACCATGTGGTGTGAGTCCATAGCAGAGCTAGAAATAGAGGCTGGCTCCTTTCACTCAGAATCCAAAAGCTCGAGCTCATGGTGGCCCCACGTTTTCCCTGGTAGCATTTCCATGAGAAGGTAGGACGCGGTGAGTGACAGCTCTCCACATTGACAGACAGCTCCCGTCTGGTGCAAGTGGCTAGATCTGTCACTCAGGAGCTGGGTTTCTGGAGCACTTGAGATTCTCCTTGTGGAGTCAAAGCAGGAACTGCTGCGCATGGGGCACTCAGGAAGCATTTTTCCCTGACATTTAAAAAGGCATTCAATATTGACCACTCTAGGGAATGAAGAGGAGGTGCTGATTAGAGTCTGGAAGCATTTGGTACTTGCTTTTATATTTACTTAGTTTGGTGGATTAGCCACAGGACGTGGTGTGAACATTTTGATGATGCAGAACTTAAGGCTGATCCCTGGAGCTGAAGAAATGTGAGATAGGTTAAAAGCATCAGTGTGAGTGAAATTTCATGCTTTCTTTGGTACTGATGGCTTGCCAGCTATTATAGTTTTGGGTTGTGTTTTAATAGGACCCCTTCATGGGTAGATCATTTTTTAATCCAACTTTATTTTTCTTCTATTTCTTTTTATAAGATTTCCAACTCCCTGCAAACTTCAACTGCAACTTTGATCTTCCTGAAGACCTCTGTGGTTGGTCACATGACTTGGCAACTGGTTATACATGGTCTTTTCAGCCTACAAGCACCTGGATTGGAAACTCTGAACCAAGTCCTGAGACTGTGCCTGGTAAGGTGGTTAATACCAAAGCAGGGAAGGGGGAGCTGATGGGGCTTTGTCCGTGTGAACAGTATGAATGATTGTTGCACAGCTATCATGAGCTGTGAAGACTGTGCAGAGCTGAACATTTTCTTTGATAGAAGCTTTCAGATGCTTTGCTGTATGGTTCATGACTTATTTATAGGACTATGACCACTGGCACTGAATTATACTAACTGTCCTCTTGAGATACTCTTGAAACAGAAGACACTGGGCTTTGAATCCCCTGTGACTGTGAAGGTTAGCCTGGGCTTTGTTCCACATCTTGATCCAAATGTCCTCTGTAGGATCCAATGCTTTTTCCCCAGAATGCATTTCTTCCTCCCATATGTTACTCAGATTGCCTATAGTCTTCAGCTATTCTGCACTCTGGGTTCACATAGGCTGGATTTCAGCCTTCTCCAAGTGAAAGATGAGCTAAGCCCTAAGAATGCTGAAAATGCTAGCTTCTTGCTGTTTGACTTTTGGTCTTTTTTTCTTCCATGCTTTGGAAGCAGAAGATTTGCATGAGTGTTGCGTAATTTGTGGAGGACCTCACTGAGATGTGCTGGCATGGGTTGCAAGGGAGCCTGCCTCTGGCAATGTGGTTGATAGATCAAGTTCTTCAGATTCACAGCTTGGAACTTGCCCCAGGCCTAGTGTGCTTTCCTTACCCCTCATTGACTTTGTGGCACGGTTGGCAAGAAGAACATTTGCCAGTGTCCTTATAATAGTAGACTGTGTCACCATTGTGTCACTTCACTATCAGTCATTGCTTGTGAAACTCAAGATTCCCCCAGGGAAAGCTGGCTGATCTTAGTGTCTTTGGCTCTGCCCTGATGGCTGGTGATTCCAGTGTCTGCATGTCATGCACCCAGGGAGCCATGCATGCTATGGGCTCCTCCTCGCCCTCTCCTTGGTAAGGTTGAGTCTCAAGATGCAAACATTCAGGCAAACCTGTTAGCCACCTGGCAGAGTTGCTGGCCAGATTGGCAGTGCTGCCAGCCAGTTGGAAAGCCATGCAGCCAACACCTGGTAGGCAGTGCTAAAGAGGAAAATATGTATTCCAGAAACATATGGGAAGAGGAGAATCTGCTACATCTCCACACACAAATCACCCCCACACAAATGCACACATCATTTCTCTCTTCAGCTCCTGAGGTGCTCAGTTTTTTTCTAAGAGACACGGTAATGCTGTAAGTGCAGCCCATATGGACATCTGACAAATTCTTTGGCGTGACACAGGGAGACGGTGTCTGCTATGGAGAAAAATATTTTCATATTTCAAGTGTTTATCTCTTCAGCATTTGAGTGCTTTAGAAGATTAATATCTGGAGCTCAGTGGAGCCTCAGGCAACAGGAGAGAACACTTACAGCCAGCCCCAGACTTAATAACCCTCCCCATCTCATTCTCTGTAATAATGTTTAATTAATATAAGTCTCCTGCAAGTAGGATAAAAATTACTTATTTTTATAACTCAGACTCAATTTTTCATTTCATTTCCTCTCCCCTGAGTCACCCTACAATTAGTTGGCCATAGTTTCTTAGAAGAGTCTGTTGTGGCCCAGGAGAGGCTGGTGCTGCCTCATACAGCTCAGCATGCAGTTCTGGTTTTTACCCTTCTACTCTTCTCCTTTTTCTCAGTTATGAATTTCAAAGTCTCATCACTGCAGCTGAGGAGCATTGTCCTGCTGAGTTCAGTGATCTGGTTTTGTGCCAATGTGGAGAGCTCTCCCTTAAGGTGCTGTGCTGACTCAGATACTGAAGCACCTGACAAGGGTCGTGGGCTGTACGAGCAGAGGAAGAGGAGGAGGTGGCAGCTCCAGGGGGCTGAAGCGACTTGCCCAAAGCAGTGGAGGAAGTCAGTAGCAGACACAGGCATAGGCTGAGGGATTGTTAGCACTGCAATGGGATGTGCCTCCCAGCTGGGTCGAGCAAGGATGTGCCCTCCTGGCATCTGTGCTGCTGCCTTGCCCACACAGCACAGGGCTGCAGAGGGGCCAAAATACAGAGACATCACTGCTGTGCCTCACTTTGGTCCTGCTCTTAGAAATTAAGAAGACATGACACAAAAGGAAGCAACTATTTGCTTTTTTCTTGCCCACACAGCTTTTAAAACCAATTCAAGAAACATGAAAAAGAGGCAATGCCAGCCCTCAGTGGGGACAGAATTGAAGCATTGTTTGGTTCACACTCCGCCATTCTTCCCCTGCCTTTCCCTCGTGCTCCCTCCAGCACTTTGTTTCTACTTAGAAGGTTCATACTTAGACTCCAGGGAGCAAGGAATGAAAAGCCATTGTTCGGGGTGGTCTTTGCTTCTGAATTCCCCACCCTGGGGTGAGCAGTTGGGTGAAGGAGAGCAGCTGTGCTTGGTTAGAGGCAGGGCAAAAGCTAACGGGAACTCAGAGCTGCTGGAACCTGATTTACCCTGATTTAAAGGTGCTGGCCCAGGCTGTGGCTGCTCCGCAGTAGCAAGGAAGTGTGCTGTGCCTTTAAGAGTGATGTGGGTTGTGTTTCTACTTCTTTTGAAAATGGCAAAACAAAAATTAAAATTAAAATACAAAATAATAATAATGAAAGGAGGAGCCCTGGCTCAGTCTGCATAAGCAAGAGGGGGAAGGAGATGACCATAGTGAAGCATTCTCTGTGAGGCACTTGATTAGAAAAGTCTGCTGAGGGACAGGCCTGAATTCCTCAGATATTTCCCAGTTTCATTTTATGCACTGCATGCAATTCCTCCCTGTCTTTTGCACAGAGAACTTCTCAAGACTGACAAGACACCCACTGCTCTCATTCCACTATTTTTATTTCCAAGATACTCTTTCAGGCAGCTCTGCATTTCTTTTTTTAGCCCTGTGTTCCTTGGGCTCTTCACACCATGGATTAACTCCACGTCCTCTCCTGCAGGCTCCCATTACATGTCTGGGAACCTCGTTGGTAAAAGTGGACCCAAAGTGCCCAGCTCAGCAGAAGCCCAGCATGGTTCCAACTGCTACCTGCCCTTGGCAAGCCTGGAAAATACCACTGCTCCCTTTTCCATGGCCCCACAAGAGATTGCCAGGATTTTTGCCAGGATTTTTCCCTCTACGGACTTTCAGATGCTTCCTATCTGCAGAAAGATTCCCCTTAGCTGCACCTAGCAATCTTCATGGAGCAACAAGTTCAGGTTTCAATGAAATTTCATTCCCCCTCCTGCTGCACGCAGTGGCAGCATGCCATTGGTGTCAAGATAAAGGTCTTAAGACCTGAAAATAAATCTGGGTTGATAACTTGGGCACCTCAGCTCTTCACCATCTTTGAATTTCACTGGGGTCTTGATCCTGAAGAGTGTAGAGATCCTGTGTCGTATCCTTAGCTGGCAGGTGTGTGATTGCATTGCTCTCAGTGATGCTACACTAAGAAGCCAGCACTGAAAAGCTGGAATCCGTGTGCTTTGCCCATTTTTTTCCTTTCCATTTTCTTGCAGTGCTTAAGTAAATACCATGTGGTCCTAGAAGAGCACTGTGGGGTCTGTAGCTTTACCACATACTGCTTCTCATTCGGGTGAGCACGGCATCAGGGTCAGAGCCCTGTGAACGCCGTGTTGTTTGGATGTTGGCAGCTGTACGTGCACACAGAAAAGGAAGCACTTTTAACCTTGCAGCTCTCCTGACCACACAGCTCTTGGGCTGGGCTGCAAAAACCCACTGAGAGCTTCTCTTGTGGGCCACGGCCTTGGTGGCTTTGAGGGTCAGGAATGCTGCTCATTTGGCTTGCAGGCACTGCAGGGAAAGGTTTATTTGTTTCAAAGCGTTTTCAGCAGAGGAGTGTTTGTAGTGCTCTGAAGTTTCGTAAGAGCTTATTTTTTAAGAGAAACAAATGCTGAGCTGTTTTTAAGCTGATGGTGACCCTTTACCATTCCTGTGTTTTTCCCATGGGGTCTTTAAAAGGGAAAGTTTCATATTTTTCCTGCATGAGAACTGCTGCCTGAAGGCCTTGATTCTACTGTGTCCAAACCAGCAGAAAGGTTTTTATGGTGTTAACAGAGCAGGGCTGGACTGAACTGGATCTGCACTTACTCTCTTGAGAGTCTCAGGGCTTGTGCCTTGGGGCCACATTTTGACCTCATGGGTCAATCCTGTCTCCTTTGAAGTAGGAGGGAGTTTTACATGTGGGGTGTGTGAAAGTCAAGCACTTCTGTGCAATGAGTGAGCAGCTGCACACTGTGGGTAGGAGACCACATATCCAGCTCTGTCTCTCCCAGCTCCCCTCATGTGTAGTACAGATTGCCTCTTAGCAAAGCTGTGCATTTCTCTCCTGTCTCATGTTTGCACAGTGAGGACAACAAATGCTAAAAAGTCCTTTGTGCCCTGGCCACCCACAGCATGGTGGAGCTGGAACACTCCAGCACCCGGGTTTGCTGAGTGTCAGCTGGGCTGTGTGAGTTCCCTGGCTGTGGGCTAGGGCCAGGCTGTGACTGTCCTTCTGGCCATACTGCCTTTCATGAGGAAAAGGGCATGGCAATGATCTGTTCCTCATTTCCAGCAAAGCTCCCACTCACTGGAGCTGGGCTGGAGACAAAGGGAAAGAAACTGTTCCACCGGGGTCGGGGTTCACCCATTTCTTCACTGCATGCCTGTCAGAGTCCTTAGTCACTTTTTGGACCCAAACACCAGTAACACACACTGCCTAAAAAACCAGGCTGGAATGCTCTCTGGAAAGCAAGACACTATCTCTCAAACCTTAGTGTGTGCACCACTCTATTGCTTCGCAGCAGTGACTTAGCAGCCTGTGAGTCACAGAGCCTGATTCGGGAAAGCATGTGCTTGCACCAGCAAGCAGCAATGTGCAGCCTGTGCAGTGGAAGTGCTAGCTTGGTTAATGCCTTCAGTTGTGCATGCAAATGCTGAGCACAGGTGTGTCTGCACAGACCCTTTCATGTAAGGGCATGCAGGGTGCCATGCCAGGCTCCTGCAGGACGCGGTTTGGTGGCATGCAGCTCACTTAGCATAAATGTCAGGCTCTAATTGGCATTTGATTTGTCAGGGACACTGTGCCCTCCCTGCACACCTGAGGGGAAGTGATAGGACTCACAGTTGCACGGTGCTGTTGAGGACGTGAGGCTTAATTGAGAAGATGTAATGGCTCATCCATTAGAAAGGCTCCAGAGAGCAGGCAGAGAGCTTGGTTCTGGGCAATTGTGGGGTTTTATGCCTTTTGACAGACTGATTTAGAGACTGAAATGGCAAGGACTTGGCAGACTAATTAACACATAATCAAAATTGAGGGGATTTTCCAGCAGACGCAGTGATCGAGTTAATATAAATATTAGTTTTATGGAGGATTGATTTTCCTTCGTAAATGAAAGTCTGTCATTGAGGAGAGACCTGTCACTGAAATGACAGCAGCAGCCTTTTGAGGTGAATTTGTGTGATTTGCAAAAAAAAATTTTAAATCTAATAACTATCCAATTTCAATCTGCATATTCATGCAGCTGCCATTCCCCTGCTACCAGACCACCCTGCAGTCATGAGGACATCTGAGCTGATCTGCTCTCTGGGAAAGGCAAGAGCTGATGCAGCCTCCAACTCACATGCTCCAGAAGAACACCAGGATGAGGCCCCACTGGGATGTCCCCTTGGCCATGACACAGCATGGTCGGGGTGGCATTTGGGGCTGTGCAGGCAGCAGACAGGGCCCAGAGCAGTGTTGACAGATCAGAGGTGGCTGTCACTGGGCTGTGGTGCTGCTATGAAAGCACAGTGTGAAACAAGCTCTGCAATGAAGAAGAGTGCAGTGACCTTTGGAGGGATGTAAGTGAAGGCAATTCACCGTGGTTCCTCTGTAGGAGCAGCAGCTGTAACTCAACAATATCCAGTGAGGGGGAAATGCAGAGGGAATCTGAAATCTCAGTAATTGCTTGTGTACATGCTGCCCAACATGTTTTGCTGGAACACCTCCAGATGTGCTGCTGAGAATGATGAGGGATGGTGCTTCTCCTGGGAGACGGGGTGAGACATGCAGGACCCAAGCACAGGCTGGCTGACCTTGCAGAGGGGTTGGCTGCCATGGTTCATGCTAGCAGCCTGACCCAAACTGTGAGGCTTCATCCCCCGCTGCCCCTAATGTCCTCTCAGATGGCTTACTAGCAGGGAGGGGACAGGTGTGCCAAGAGGAAACTGCGTTGGCCAGATGGTTGGTTTTCAGAGCCCAGTTGGTGATTATTCTGGGACTCACTGCCGTGCACGTATGAGGGGCTCTGCCTCTGTCTGGCTAGGGTGGTTACATGTTCACACTCCTGGCTCCCCTACATCCAGATGATCCCATAAATCTTCGATGAGAGTTATGCCATAGCATCAGTTGCAAAACAGCAGTAAAATGGCTGAGCAGGTTTGTCCTGCCTTTTTTGAGCTGGTGCTTTGAACTACCAGTGCCAGTTCTGTGGGGGATATAGCTGCCTTGTTAGCTGGAACAGAGGCTGCAAAGCAAAGTTCTGGGAAAGAGATTAAAATGCATTTCTGATCCTGGAAGAATTGATCAGCACATCATTGCAAAGCTCCCTTCAAGTGTTTTAACAGGGGGAAATCAGCCTTTCAGGTGCTTTCTGTGCCGAAGGCTTCCATTTACTGTATCAAACAGAGCAACTACTGGAACCACCAGGTTCCCACATGCTGTTCCAACAATTAGCTCCACAGTGTCCTTATTCAGTCAGTCTCAGCAAATTCGTGGGGCTTTTCCAAAGGTCCAGCTAGCCATTAGAGTGATCCAGCCATTTCATCTTCAAATGGCATAGAAAGTCAAGTCTACTTGCACTCAGCTTTCTGCTCCAGAAACTGGTACCAGGAGCAAGTGTGGTGCCCAAACCCACTGCTACTTGCAAGGGAGCAGCTGGATTCATGACTCAAAGACTAAGCCTCCTTGTAAGCTCCAGGGACTGCCAGTAGGTCCTGGAGAGCTCTGTGGGCCCCAGCAAGCATTGGGAAGAGGCCACAGAAGAGTTCCCAGGGCTCTGAAAGTTCCTGTGTGGCTGAGAGGAGCACCAGTTTTGGCTGCAGTTTAGGAGTTTCTTTGATTTCACAGTCTGATAGGAATAGGAACAAACAGAAGGTTGGTGTCAACTCTGATAGGACGGATGTGACTCAGGGGCACACAGGCTCTTCCTGAAGTGGCAGAGGCAGCGACACTGGGTACCACCAGCTCCCAGGGTGCAGATCATGGGAGGTGTCCAGCTACGCAAATAGCATAGTCCCTTGTAGTCAGCTGTGGGCATTGAGTGGATTCAAGGATGGCTCATATGCCTGTGCTCAATCAGGCTGCCTGGATAATGGCACCAAAGGTTGGTCCTGAACTTTGAGGATTTGGATTTGATAATTCGTGAGCATAGCTAGTGCTTTTATTAAAGATTTGCCTGTGAGACCATTTCAGCTGTGAGATAAGTGTATGACCGCAGTCTGACTTGCTCCCTTGTTTGTTGTTGATGGCTTTTTCTTGTTGTTGTTTTTTTATTTGAAGAGGCTTGTAGTGAATTACAAAAAGAGGATTTTAATTCAGGAGACCTTGATGACTTATTATGCCTTATCGCTCCTTAGGCATGGAGTACAGCTTGTTCTTTTTTTTCTTCCTCCACTTGTTTATCTCCCACATCTCCTCCTCCACTACTACCCCTCTGAGGTAAATCACAAGAACACTCCTCCATTAGAGAACGGCATGGTTCTTTTTCAAGTGATTCACTCAAGCAGGAGTGGGCAAACATACTTTCATCTTTTTTTCTGCTGCTGTTTGTTGGCATAAAGTGCCAAGTGACTTAGGTACATTTCATAGGTGCTGGAAAATATTGCTGAAAAATGTTGCTCTTTCTTTATGTGGCCAGTCAGGGACATATTTGTCCTTCATGCAGCAAAATCAGTGAAAGTGCATAGGAGCATATACACTTTTGAAATATGCTGATCATACATCCCAGGAGTAGAGTGATAGCAAATATTACTATTGTCTTTTCCTAAATTTATTTAAGAAAGCTGTGTAGATCACAGTGTTGGGTTTCAGCTCTCTGCCAGTGACAAACTCGCAGCAGGGCCAGACCCACCGATAGATCTACCTTGGGCTGAGATGTCACCTGATTGCTGAGCAGCAGTGAGGTCAACTGCTGTTTTCTGGGTGGGACCTGTCTTTGAGTACTCAGGAACTGGGTTCCAAGTTCAGGTCTCTCTAGTTTAAGTTTTGGAGGTGTTTTGAGCACACTTTGCATACATTCTGTGTACACATACTGCTCTTGCCATTGCTGTGGGCACTGAAGCTGCAGAGGGAGCAGGGCAAGCAGGAGGCAAGCTACTGTTCAGAGCTGTGCCTGTCAAGTGCAGCAGAATAAGATGTGGGGGAAGGAGACGACAGACCCTTTGGTGTGGTCCTGGGGCAGAGATAACCCTCCTGGGCTGTAGGAGGGCTGGCACGGGCTGGCATGAAGCACCAGTGGCATTAGCCTGCTGTCTAACAAGAGCAAGTGTGTGCCTCCTGTTATTGAGCGAAATGCAAAATTCAGCAATATCTGTCATTGGCCTATCTGTGTCACCTTGCACTGCAGGCAGTGCAGTTGGAGCAGCCCAAGGGACTCTGTCCTGCCACTGGTCATGATGGGGGAACAGGTAAGTATCAGTTCAGCTACACGCTTGGCTCTCAGTTGCTAAGGGACTTCAGATATCCAAGCTGCAAGTGGGAAACTCCTTGAGGAGACTTTTCATCAGAGAGGGCTGGAAACCACTGATTCCACATAAAATCAGCTGTGCCCAGGGATTTGTATTCATGGGCTTTTGCTGCTATTGGTATTCAGATCAAGTATCTCTAGTTCCAGTCTCAGACTTGAACTTCTCCTGGGATATCAAATATATCAAATCTCCTCCCTGAAGACTGACAAAAAGTGTGACACAATTTAAATATAATATTAAAGTAAGTGAATCCTCTGCTGTATGTATTTCAGCTGCCTTCAAGTTTGCAACAACTCAGTTTTCACCTATGCATGCTTCACTCACTGGGACCATGTCCTTCTTCTGTGCTGTGCTTTAGAGGTTGTTTTGCTGCATTACAGTAAAACTGAGAGCCAAGGTTTCATTTTGTTGTGCATATCCTCAAAACAAAATTGTCAGCTGGAGTATTTACCACTGGGGATGAGAAGTGGCAGGATGAACACAGCTTGAGATGCCCATCCCAAGATGAGTTTCCAGCACCAGCCTTAGAAAAACCTACCTCAGGCTTGTTCACTGAGCAAGCTCCCAGTAGCATAAATGCACATACATAAATACACATCAATAAATACAAATAAACTGCAAATAAATACACAATGCCGTTATTATGGCGTCATTTCTTCTGACAGTTAAAGACTGCTCTTTAACTTTTCCTAATTATGCTGGTCTTCATCTTAACTCTTTCTGGTTCTGCTGTTAGTCTCCTACCAGAAGGTGGTGGCTGGTGAGAGAGGCATGCTCCTTTATGCCCTGCCTGGGCTGCACAGGGCACAGCAGTGGCATGGCTGGATGAACATATAGAGGGTGCCAGTGCAAGACCCCACTGCTGCAGGTGTGGGGTCCAGCACTGCCAAAGCCACCTGGCAGGAGGTGAGACATTTGTGGCAGTGGCTACAGAAAATAATATAAAGGTGTTTTCCTCTCTGAACAGATATCAAGAATTACCTGCAGCTGCAAAGCAGCGGAAGGCGGGAAGGCCAGCGAGCTCGGCTAATCAGCCCCACCATCTATCTGCCCCAGACTGCTGTCTGCATGGTTTTCCAATACCAGGCATGGGGCAGCAATGGGGTGATGCTGCGGGTCTGGCGGGAAGCCAGCCAGGAGCACAAGGCACTATGGGTCATCATGGAGGACCAAGGGGAGGAGTGGAGGGAAGGCCGCATCATCTTGCCAAGCTACGACATGGAGTACCGGGTAAGATCCTCAGGAAGGTGTGCTGGACCAGGTAGACATCTCCAGCATCTTGATTTCAGCATTTCAGAGCCAGGGCCCATTCATCATTAGGGAATGTGGCTGTTTTCATTGTGTTTCTCAAGTTACCATAGAAACTAAACTACCCTGTTTGTTATTCCAAGAGTGCCTGTCTTCTGCACAGACTTGGGCCTTTGTTCAGCCTGTTGCCTTTTATATTCCTCAGATCTCCCACCTTGGAAATATTCTCCCTTCTTTTTTTTTTTGCAGTTTGGTTTTGTGCATTTCTCCCCCTGAACTGGAGGTCATCAGGTGGTCTGACCAGAGGCAGGCATGCAGCTCTAGGGAGCAAACCCTGCAGCCAGGAAAAGTGGGAAGCAGAGAGGGCGTACGGCCAGCTCATAAGGGCAGACAGCAAACAGCCCTTCTCCAGCCTCAGCTGAAAGTGCTGACATGGGAGAAGGAAGAGGAAATGCGGGTTTGTTTGTGAATCTGCTTCTCAGATACCATAGCCTGGCCGCAGCACTGTGGGATCAAGGCCCTGTCCCACTGTCAGAAGACCAGTGGAAGAGAAGGGATGAGCCAAGGGAGGAAGGGAGCTGTGCTGCTCACCACAGCCGCCTGAGCCCCTCTGGCACAGCTGTACCAGCACCCCATGGAGAGGAGGCTGCTTCCAGGAGTGTCTTTGGCATGGTTAGCCCTTCTGGACAGCATGCCGTTTGCCAGGGAGCCAGGGCTACTGTTGTCAGTTGTTAGTGAGCATCAGCACAGCATCCAGCACTCTTCAATGCAGAAGAAAACATGTACTTGCGGGCTTGGGGCAGCACTTTAATGACCACCTGGTGGAGAACCTTGCTCCAGCCAGTTCCCAGTCCCCACCCTGACCCAGGGAGCTGCTGCTGTCAGGCCACTGACCCCTCTAAACTGCTGCCTCCCATGCGGGTTGGTGGCCTGAGCTCAGACACTCCATCCCCTGTGCAGTCATATGCCTAGCCCTTCAGGGAGGTGTTGTTGCAGGCAGGCATGGGTCCCAGGCACCCCAGATCAAAGGGGGCACCTAATATGGTAAGAGGAGATTTGTGAAATACATAGCCCTAGGAAGTTATTTGGACCCTTAGAATCATAGCATCACTAAGGTTAGAAAAGACCTCCAAGATCATCAAGTCCAACCATTAACCCAGCACCACCATGTTCAGCACTAAACCATATCTGCAAGTGCCACATCCACATGCCTTTTGAACTCTTCCACGAATGGTGATTCCGCCACATCCTTGGGCAGCCTATTCCAATGCCTTGACAGTAGGCAGGGAGCTATAAAGCAAAAGCTTTGCACTGGAGCTGTATGACTAGTTTGGATTTGGATTTTAATAAAATACCAGTAAACTCTATATGCCTACAGATAAAAATGATGGGCACCGGCTGACTACTTTGTGCATTAAACGTGAATATACCAGCATTAGCTGAATGAATAACATCATTATGTAAATATTGCAAGTCTCTCTACTCAGCAGTTCTTAGAGCTAATGACTATACTTATTTTTGTAAATATATTTTGCCTGTGATTAAGTAGGAATAAATTGACCCTTCTCTAACATTTCAGTACTTCTTATGTCATAACGATGAGAACAGCACTTTACACTTAATGTAGCTGTGCATTTTGTGTCCTTCCCTTCTTTTTTTCTGATCATAGCCCATTTAATACCATAGGCCAAAGCTGTTGCTCCTGTAACTCAGTGTTATGCCACTTGCACCATTTGTGCAAGGACCTGGGGGTTTTCACTGAGCCTTTAGTCCTTATAAGAGGTATTTAACTGAACAAATTGCAAGCCAAGTGCTGCCAGGCCAGGTAGTGATCTCTGTTGAACCCGTCCCTGCACAACAGCTTTCCCTGGGGAAGGGGAGGCAAAGGAGCAGGGCGAGTCTGAGGTGATCCACAGGTGTGCAGGGACAGCCAGGAGCAGATTTCCTGCCCTTTCACTTGAGAGCAGCAGCCACTCTTTGCTTCCCAGCTTAGCATTGACATTTCTGTCCTGATTTCTCACAGATTGTGTTTGAGGGATTTATACGCAATGGCCACTCGGGAGAGCTCGCCCTTGATGACATCCGGATAGGCACCGACATCCCTCTGGAGAACTGTATGGGTATGTGCTGCATCCAATGGCTGTGGGGTCAGGGATGGTGGTGGGGGCAGCTGGGGCTGGAAACCCTTTGCTTGCAAGCTATCAGTGAGCCATCTCTCCTCTGCTGGTGTTACCAGGAGGTTTTGGATCTCAGCTGGGACTTCCCTTGGCTATGAAAGAAATGAGGGGGATTCAGTCTCTGGGGGATGGGGGCTCTGCCTGCATTGGTGTGAGAGGAAGGAAGCACATGTCTCTGCAGTGCAAAACTGAAAGAGCAGCTGAGGGTTACTGAGGGCTATTCTGTGTGATAAGGACATACACCAAATTTAAAAGGAAAGTGCTGGACAAAAGAAACCAGCTGTCAGTCAGTATTACATGCTTAGAAGGGCCAATGAGTTCAAAAGGAGTCTTCTCTAATAAGAAAGAAAATAGTAGAGGGGTTTTACAGCAATGTTAACAGAATAACAAAAGAAATTTTTGTCCTAGAATTCACCATTCCCCAAAGCAGGCCAAAAGCCAGGTGGAATAATTCAGTGTAAAAGACAGAGAGGACTTAAAAAAAAAGAAAAAGAGTGTTTCAGCAGTTTGCTGGTGGAGCTGTTGCCCTGCCCTTTTCCTTTAGCTAGCATATCCATGCAGCCACTCTGATGGCTATGGTTACTGTCTAGCTTGGGTATGGATTTAGAGCTATCCCAGTTGAGCATGGGACCAGCAGTATTCAATTAGTGAGATCTGTGCTGAAAGCTGCCCACAGTAGCAAGATCCTGCTCTTCTGCACGACCTGGGGGAGGCATGCTTCACTGCTAAACACCTGCAAAGTGTCCAACCCCTCCTGAAGCCAGTGACTCTGCCGGTGGAGCAGAACCTCTCTCACCTTTGGGCTTCGATTCAGTGAAGCTGCTCCCCCTCTCCCCTACGAAGGGAGGATCACGGTGCCTCCTAACCCAAGCAGGACACTCTCTTCCAAGGACTGCTTCTCAAGGGAAAAATCGCTAGACAAATTGTGCCTGAGAAGGCCTGATCATATCACTTGCCACCCTGTGCAGTCAGGCAACAGTGAAGATGGTGCAGGAATCAGCATTAATAATGGAACAGAGGACTAGGACTGCCCCAGAGGTGCTCTTGAGCACCGTCAGTCCCAGTTTCTTTGATGCTTTGAACTCTGCTGGTCTTCCATCTGCCAAAGGAGCTAATACTTCATATGTCAAATTCCCTGTATTTAAGGCTTGACAGTGGTGTTTTAATCCCTTGCCTTCTATGGCTTTAAAGAGAAGCAAAGACCAATGATTAACACTAATAGCATTTCCTATCTAACTTCTTTTGAGCTCAGCAATTCACCTAGCTCCAGTGTTACTGTATCTTGAGCCTCATGAACCTAAACCTTTGTTTATTTCAAAAACAAAAAGCATTAATAAATTATAATGTTTCAAGCATTGCCAACCCTAAAAATAATGCCAAACTGCTACACAGAATTGTGTCCCCCATTCTAGGAAGTTGGACGTGACTCTTAAAACTCGTAAGAATCATTTGTTTCAGATCATTTCCAGCAAAGGGCTCCCACTGCAAACTTTAACATAACTTAGGGGTCATTTCCGATTTCACCAAAACAATAATGAAATGGTAGAGATACAGTGCTGCTCTCTGTCTGTCAGAGCCATGAGAATAGCTGACTCCAGCACTGGCTACTGTTTTTTCAAACATAATCCTGGGAAGTAATCTGATTTCTTTTTAGCATGAAAGAACACTAATAAGTCACAATAATTTTTTCCTTTGACAAATGTGTCATTCGCATTTTGAACCCAAGTGATGATTTCATAGCACTCAGTGGAGCCAGAGTCTGCTTCTGTGACTCACAGACATAATGCAGAAGTAATCTAAAAATAATCAGAAGTCTATTACTTCTGTGAAAAAGTAATCAGTAGTAAGTACCGATTATTGCTTTTCAGATCCAGTAATTTGTAATAGATGACTTCTTCAAAGTATCTTGAAAGAAGAAAAAAATCACTTGCCTTTGTTTCTTGCCACTGTGAGATGGAGAGGAGCATGGCATTACTGCCCAGAAGTAACAGAGTTCCCATATGAATAACAATGCCAGAGTTGAGCCAGAAACCAAACTGCTTTTGGAAATTTAGGGGGTTTCAGGGTTTCATCACTGGGCCAGGTGAGGCTTTGTCATTGGGTGACTCAGACCAGCCAGGCTGAATCCAAATTATTCTCAACCTCAGATATATTTTTCTCTGAAGTCTGTGTCTGAGTCCAAGCTTATGGCATCTGGTTGGTCCCCAGCTGAGGCCAGGTTTCACCCATTCTGGAGAGGTTGGCTAGCACCTCGCGCTGTTCCCAGAAAGTGACCTCTGTGGGCCACAGCCACACACCTGCTCTGCTTGGCCACTGCAAACTGGAGATGTGAACTGGGGGTCTTGTGTGTAATATTCCCCTCTCTAATACTAGTTGTTTTTCTTTCTTTGCAGAACCCATCACAGCTTTCCCAGGTGAGACCTCCTACTTTCCAGGTAAAGCTGCACTTCTCTCAGTGGTTTTGTTCTGCTGGCATGGGCTTTTACTTCAAAAGAAATCAATGTGCGTGCTTGTACAAATAGCAAATGTTCTGAGAACTGGAATGACAAGTGTGTATTAGGCCTCCTCCGCCACAGCGCAGGAGGGGGCACCCTCTGACTCCTGCTAGGCGACAGGGAGCGGGGAAGCAGACAACTCCCCTTGTCTTGGGGCTGAACAGTATTAACATTCACGCTTCTGAAAGCAGCTAAGCCCAAAATGGGAAGGCTGAGGAGTAAAGGGTAGTTTTCAACTGACTTAAATGAAAAAAACAGTAGCCAATTAAAAGTGAAATCAGGTGGTGGTAACTCATGTTATTGTGAGGGAAGGTTGTTCTCTAGGTCATAGATGCTCTGGAAGTGGTGGTGGTCAAGCTGCTGGTGAGTGAAGATGGGGCTAGTCTGCTTGGAAGGGAAAGGGAGTTAGGAGGTAGAAGTGGGAAAGCAAACTGCCATGAGGAGCCCTGAAGATGACAGCCAATAAAAGGAAAACAAGGTGAAATGGTGCATTTAATAGTTTAATACTAGTCTGAATGATAGAACCCTGCATTTCTGTGATGAAAGCTACAGAGTGAGAGAAAAGGTGAAGAACTCTGAAAAACTGCCTCTCTCTGAGCAGTCACTGGGGATGCTGTATGTCTTGCTCTGGGGTGGGAAAGACTATGTATTTTTGCAGACCAGTTTAGTCTGAGGGGTTTTCTCTGTGTTTTGATTTTCAATTTTGTTTTCCTGCCTGCCTCTTCAGGATGTGCCTGGGGGTTGTGTTGTGACAAAGAGCAAACTTGGGGCTTCCCTTAACTTTGAAAGCTGTTTTGTCAGTTCAGTCCACATGCCCTTTGCTTTCACTTGGATGTGATCTCTGTACTCTTTCCATCCCCTACTATGCTGGTGAACTGTAAGATATGGCTGGACTCTACCAGAGAAGCAGCTGCATTTCTGTGTGGATAAAGCTGTCTCTCGTGGGTACACTGGGAGTTGTGGCAGTAAAGGAAAATCAGACACCGAGACTGAAGTCACGTGTGACTGTCTCTAGGGTTGTAGGCTGTGGAGTGTTACCAACATGAGGGAAAAGCACACCTCATTTTACAGTCATATCTGTACTGTAACAACTAGGAATTTAGGTTTGCTTGTTTATGGGCTGCTTATTTATTGGATACTCAGGCTTGTGGTGTTGCTGAAAAGCTGCTGCAATATTCTTAGCTGACAGTTACAGCCTCACAACCCTTCCTTACTTAAACCATTGCTCTACATTCTTCTCGGCCTGGTCTGGTAGCTGTTTTGTGAACACTATCCTTAACTTTTGGGGCTTGTAACATGCATGTCGTCTTCTGTTTGTACCTCTCTCTGGGTCCTCACATTGAGTCTGTTCCAAAGTCCTGCTAACTCATGTTGTTGCTTTTCTCCTTCACCCCATGCCCTGATGCCTGTGTGCCTCCATTTTGCCACTCCCCAGGGCATGTTGGCTGGGTAGCAACAGTGAGGTCCCTGAGCACCACGGGCAGATGCTGTTAGAGGCACACTTTCCCTTCACACTGAAACTTGCCAGCTTTTTCCAGTGGCTCCTGCCCATTCCTGGTTTCTGTGAGCACATCCTAGGGTTAGTCATAACAGAGGAGCAATTGCAGCAAAAGGTTAAAGAGGTTTCCCTGGATGGCAGGCAGGAATAGATGGGACCAAGGGAGGGAGTGACCTGGGAAAGAACAAAATGCAGAGGGAAAAGATGAAGAAGTGAAGATGAAGACTGGGGGCAATTACATGATAGTAATTAAAAGGGGGCAAAGACAGCGATGCCCAACAGAAGGAGAGGGTAAAATGAAAGGAAGAAGTCCCTGGATGGAGGAAAAAACCCAAAGAGCTGAAGAGGAAAGACTATGCAGACATTACTGAGATGTTCTATAGCCCCCACTCCTGCAATTACATGATGAGGTGAAAAAGTCAGATGCCATTAAAAATAGTAGCAAATCCTTTCCCTCCTGGCTTGGGAGCAAAGCTGAAAATATGCACCTTTACAGGCTGCAGGATCACAAAGCAAATAATATGAAGAGAATTATGTGGGTGGAATATGTTTCACCTAGTAGTTCGGGGTCTTACAAGACCAGTAAAGTGTGCTTAAACTGTGCTGCGTTTGAGAGTTGATGCATTTCACCCTCAAAGAAAAGGTATAACAAGTGTTTGGAAGCAAGGAATTAGGTAAATACCAGGCTAAAAATAAGAGGGGGGCATAGAATGTGGAAACAAACCATAGGGAGAATTAGCCATTGGGATTGGTGAATTCTCTCATAGCAGGTGTCCTGAAATCAAGATAGAGATATCTTCCTGAAGAAATGACAGGTAGCAGTTATGTGGTTGAGGCTGACACTGGGTTTGTGGCATTCAGATTAGATAAGTGTAATACTTCCCTTCATCTGTGCCATCTCTGAGAAGTCCAGCTGTGTTGCTTGTCCACAGTGGTTAATGTCAGTGATTTCAGAAAGGAATACAAGCTGTGACACGGCAGTGGCAGAGCAAGGCAGGCAGCCCTCTAGGAGGTTCTCTGGAAAGGATTTTCTCCTTTTTTCTCCTCCAGATGATATTTTATTTTCCTTCTTTTGGGTTTTGATTCTTTACGCACAGCTCCAAAACTGGTCCCTGTAGCGTGTTCCCTACTGGAAAGAGGATGAGGCTATACCTGGTCAGGCTGGAGGTGTGAGCACTAGCAGCACACCCACATGAAATATCCACCCTGTCAGGATTAAATCAGGTTTCCACTAACTGATGTCCCAAGTTGTGCACAAACACAGCAGCCACAAACTTGACAGCAACAGCAGGAGGCAGTTCTTTATTAAGACAAGAGCACTAGTGAATAAATGAGGAAGGGCAAGTGTGTGTGTGTGTGTGGTGGAAGGCAAAATGGAGTGGAAAAATTATTAAGTTAAGAAGATGAATTTTTTTCTTTCAGCTCCCTGAGCAGTGAACTTTTCCACTGATATAACAAAACTTCCAGAGACCAGCAGAGCCAGTAAAAACAGAGCAGATAACATCAGCACTGTGTGCTGAGTGGATGGGCAGCTATATTTAGTGGCTGGCAGTGTAAGGAAGAACAATCATTAATGTTGGGAATTGGCTTCCTTATGGCTTAGAGACAACTGAGTGTGATTCTTTAATGACTTCAGTTGCTAAATGAACTCTCCAGACTTCTGCTATCTCCTCAGCAGGGCCACGCAGTGCAGAAACGGGCTGAGGAATGGCTCACCACCCCTCATGCTTGCAACCCGTGGCTGCATGGGAACATCTGGAGTGGGTCAGAGCCAAGCAGAGGTTGTCCTGAAGTTGCAGCCACCTTGAGATCCCCCAGGGGTCCTTCCCACAAGTGGGATCATCTGGGGAGCATCGTGGCTTCCCTCCATCCCCAGGCAGGCAGAGGGCAGAGGTGTGTGCAGAAGGGGCAACAGGCACTATGGCTGCACGTGCTCCCCTGTGGCCAGACCCACCCTTTGTACTCCCAGCCCTCCACTGGGCAATGTAAAGCCAGCAGAGGAAAACCTTCCTCCCACTCTCTTCCAGACTCAGAAGCTGTTGTCATCCCTGACACCTGCCCCCTCTCCCCACACCAGTTTTCATCGCAGGGGCCTAGTGCATGTCAGTGGTGTGAGAGGATGTTTGCCATAAATCTCTTGCTGGAGCAGGGTGCTATGTTAGCAGGGACTGTCACCAAGTGTAAACACAAGTGGCCTCTACACAATGAGCAGCCCCATTGATCTTCCTGGGGTCAGCCCTGCACCCTGGTGCTGTCAGGCACAGGAGAGGTGTTGCTGATCCATTGGGGATGGTGGTGGGTCATGTTTGGGTCTGGGGCAGCTTGGCCAGCTGGATCTGTGGTGGGAGACAGTGGTGGGTTATCAGTGAAGCTCAAGGTAGTGTTGAACATGCTTTGCCTCACAGGGGGCTGGCAGTGGCTCCCATGGGGTGTCCCACACTGCCACCCCCCCATGCAGCTGGGTGAGGGGCAGCAGCTGCTTGGGGAGGTGCAGCAACATGCTGCTTTCATTACCCTGCACCAGGGTGCCAGTGGAGGTAGAGAAGGAGTTCAGAGGGCTGCCTGCTCCCTATCTTTGTTGCCCTCAATGCACAGCCCAGCCTGTGCTGTTGGGAGGCAGGAGGGACAGGGCCACCCCCATTCCTGATGGCAAGGAGCAGCTGGGGTGAGACAGGTTGAGGATAGCGTATCTGGCAGTTAGGTTTCTCCTGAGGCATCCGAATTTCTTGCCTACAATGACAAATATGTGGGTGGTTCCCAGCCTCCTGCTCTGTAAAAGCAGGATTTGTCTTGCCACTGTGGGGGTTTTTCCTAGGTTTTGAGGGGTTTTTTTTGTTACAACTATGCATCTGGGTGCAGCGTTCATTCTTATTTTTACTCTCTGTGCCCAGGTTTCGGGGGATGGGGAGAGGAAGAAAGCCTTATGACTGGTGGAGGATCTATCATTTTGCCTCAGAAAAACCATTGCCATCCCAAATTTTCAGCCAGGGAACTCTGCTGTTAGGGCAGTGTTTGGAGAGGAGGACAGAGGCTTGTGCTGCAAGATGCCTTTGTTGCTAGCAAAGCTGAGTGCATCCTGCACTGCTTTCTTTTTTTCCCTTGGCATCCTCCAAGTCTGCTCAGGAAACCAAGCTGGGGTTTGGTTAGCACAGAGCTCAACAATATGCTGACAGCAAACTGCAGAAGCTCCCAAAGTTCTGCTTGCCAGCACCTAGTCAAGGGGCTGCCCCTGCTAACAGGCCAGGGGCAAGAGGAGAGGGTGAGCAGAGTAGGGGAAGGGGGAGAGTCAATGTGTCCAGCAGCAGGGCAAACCCTTCAGAGAGTTTCCCTGGGGACTCTAGCCCCCTTGAAGTAGCCAGCAAATAAAAGTGGTGCAAAAATGCATCTCCCCTGAGTTATTTACAGCTCATGCCACAAGTGTTGCTGGGGAGGTGCGAGCGGCGTGTGCAGGAGCAGTAGCTCAGCGCTGGTCTGGGCCGTGGGCAGGAGCAGGCTGCGGTGCTCGGTGCCTGCCGAGGCGCAGTGTGTGTTAGTGCTCTGCAGATGGGTGGTGAGGCCCAGCACATCTGATCAACAGATGTGTGCCGAGCTGTCCCAGGATGACCTGGAAGGGAGAGCAGCGCCTTGCAGCCATGCCCTGCAACATGCCACAATTGCAAGAGTAGGAAGGGTTGAACATCGCTGGGCTGAGCCTGGGCGCTGCCTGCTCTTGAGTTCAAGGGAGGCAAGTGCTTTTCTAGTCCTCCCTAGGTGCGTTGCTTTATCAGCATGAATTCATGGTCCTGGCTTGCTTAAGCTGCAGAGAGCATGAGTTTCTTACACAAGTGTTGGGTTGAATTTCACAGCTTGTGCCATGTAAATACTTATAACCACCCCCTCTCACTTTCAAAAGTAATAAGGAAATCTATAGGTCTGTGAATGGGGCATCTACTGAGGCTAAATCTGTGTGCAGAGCACTTTCAGAGAGAGATCTTCTCTGTCTTTCAGTAAGAACAACAAATGCTTCTCCCTGTAATCTCTTCCCCAGTCTCCTGTGGTAACTTCCTTGGCCATCTGAGATTATGCTCTTCCTCCAATTAGGACCGTGATGTGTTTTGTCACTGCTTGACAACATCTGCCATGTGGTGACAAAACCAGGTGGCTGATCTGGAGATGGCCAAAAAAAAGAAAGGAAAAAACCATTCGTTGATGCCAGAAATAACAGTAATAATAGCGTACATATGGAATTTGTATTGCGATCCAGGCAGCCTGATTAATTAAAAGGGAAGAAAAAGGCCCTTGAATATGCAGGCTCAGCAAATGCCAGGCTGTGCTCTCCCCTAGGAGCATGCCCCATATCCAGAGGTGGCTGTGGGACCTCATGTTGCTCCATGCTGTACACTTGAAAGCATGTGTGTTTCTTTTTGTGCATCTGCATGCCTCCCACCTAGCAACCCTGTTCTGTGTCTCCTCCCCAGGGGCAACCCTTCTGCCAGGGACCGAGCCCACAGTGGACACAGTGTCAGTGCAGCCCATCCCAGCCTACTGGTATTACGTTATTGCCGCCGGAGGTGCTGTTGTGGTGCTGGTCTCCGTCGCACTGGCCCTTGTGCTCCACTACCACCGGTTCCGCTATGCGGCCAAGAAGAGCGATCACTCCATCACCTACAAAACTTCCCACTATGCCAACGGGGCCCCTGTGGCCGTGGAGCCCACCCTAACCATAAAACTAGAGCAAGACCCCAGCTCACGCTGCTGAGAGACGAACAGGAACGAGAGAGCAAACAAAACCCAAAACAGACAGACAGACAGAAACTAAGACTTCAAATACGTTGCCTCAGTTTTGCACTTTTTTCCTTACCTAGCATACATGTGAACTCTTAGACATCTCCGTCCCTTCTCCATCCCCCCAGCCCTCCCCAAATCTTTTACAAACTCTAAACTAATGCTGCATCTTGGATCGCCAGAAGAGACACACCGCCCCTTCACTTCAGAAGTGAATGCTCCCTTTCGATAACTTTTCAAGGAGTCTTGGGGTGTTGGGTGGGGTTTTTTGTTTTGTTGTATTTGTTTCGGGAATATTTTTTCGTTGGTAGGCTTCTTTGGTTTGGTTTTTTTTCCTCCTCCCAGTAGGCAACCTGCAAGGGAACTTGATGGTGAGCCTGGAAGCTTGTGGGTGAGGCTCGTGCCTGTGTGCGCTAAATCTGTGTGTGCGCGTGCGCATGGGACGAGTGTCTGACTGACTGAATGTATATTTAGAAACAGCCCCTTTTTGATTTGCTTGTTGTTGCTTCTACTTGCACAGGGGATGCTTTTGCGTTTTGTTTGTGTTAATTTCCCCCCCTTCCCACCTCCTCTCTGGAAGGTCTGGGATGTGTTTATGGTGAATGCCCTGATTTGTTTACTTGGGGAAGAGAGCAATGCTTTTTTGTTGCCTTATCTAGCTTTGGCTGGGTTTCTTGTTTGATAGTGTTAATGTCTTGGATGCAAATTGAAAAGAAGAGGCCAGGCTGGACAGTGGGAATGTCCACCTCAGATGGCTAGAAGAATCCAGAGAGGTCCATAGATGTCCAAAAAGTAAGATCTCTCTATCTTATTCTTTCTGCAGCCAACGTGATAACACAGCCATTGTTTGGAAGAGGGAGGGGAAACCCTCCTCTTCCCCTATCCACAAGTGAATCTATTTAAAGTTGCCTTATATCAGAGAAGCTCATAATGAATGTTTTGTTTGTATCTGTTAAAGCCAGCCTTAGGGTAACACATAGACTTCAGCAGGTCTTAGTGGATGCTAAATACTGTAGTTTCTTGAGAATTGAAGGTTTATTTATTTAATAAGTATCCTTGCTCTGGGTGCTGATGGTTTTGCTTTTACATTGGGAAGGGGGAGAAGGCTCCTCCTTGTCTTTCTGCTAGAAATGTTCAAGGAACAAGTATAATTCCCCTTTCTGGGTTTGTTGGTTTTTTTTTCCTCTGCCCAATTCATAGCTGCTGAATCATAAAAATTGCCAGTTGACTTTCTAGAATGTCAGTTTTGCATTTGCTAATGTTCTGCTTCTTAGAGCACCAGTAACATCTAGCAAGCAAAGCCCAGCCAGTGTGCCTGGGGGTCCCAGCTATTGCTGCTGCTTTAACCAGGGAGGCGAGGAGGAGCCTCCACACGCCTCTGACTGTTGAATGGCCCAGCGTATTGTAGTGGAAATGCCTTATATAAATTACTGAATGATGACATGCAAAAGTGGTTTGAATCGTTTATCCTAATCTGTTTGCAGGCAAAAAAAGTACCTCTAGTGAGCAAGGTTCTCCATCTTGTTTGTGTTCATATGTGATGAGTGATCAGATTCCCTTCCCCCTCCTAAACTTGCTAGTGCCCACCCCTCCTTTGCCCATGAATATTGCATAAAATGAATCAAGATGAGCAGCTCTGTTAACTTCCCTGCAGTCTTGAGCTTCCTTTTGGTCTGGGGAAAAAGTAGCAACACAATCGGTGCTTTGCATAAGTGGTATTGGTCCCTATTGCAGCAGAGCCCTATCCCCAGGGTGTCTCTGTCGATGGGGGTTTCACTCTTCTTCCCACCCCCGTCAGCCCCACCCCGCTCCTTGCCTTAATTCATGCAGCCAGTTTCAGCTGCATGCTGAACAAACAGCAACTCCCCTGCCGTTTCCACAACCGATTTCAGAGAGATGCCCCTCAGCTGCGGCAGCAAGCATCTAAAACGTGCAGCGAGTACAGAAAAACCCATGTTGGTGTGGCATGGTGAGCACGTTATGGGTGGTGGGTGCTGTGCTTGGGGTAGCATTGCACTGGGACCTGGCTCCCACAAGGTTTTTGAGAGCAGCAGGGATGTGCCTGTCCCAGCAGAGCCAGAAGGGACCCAAGGAGCTCTTGTTAGCTGGAAGGCAGTACCATTTAAAGGTCACCAGAGAGGGGACCCCAGGGCCAGGGTGCTTTCACCATGAGCCTCCTTGTCACACAGCACTGATGTTGTGGTGCATATGGTTTGGGATGTGAAATCCTGCCCCCCCCTCAGCCAGCTGCAAATTAAAACAGATGTGAAATACTGGCATGCACTCGCTGCATTTTCAAGACAGCCCAAGCCATGTCAGCAGATGATATTGTCATGTTTCCAAAGTCAGTTCAGCCTCCCTAGTTCAGACGATCTCCTCACTTCGTCCAGGTTTACCCTTATGGACTTAGCAAGTGTGCATTGGTGTGTCAGAGAGGAGAATGTGTCTTTCAAACCAAAATCACCAAAGACAAAACAGAAGGTCACTTCGAGATTTTTACTCCCAGTTCTCCCCTGCTCCTCAAGCCCTGACATCCCCAGCGTTGCCCAGTTGCCTGTGTGTGAAAAATATCTTGTGGAAATTTGAAACTCTTTGAAGATGTATTGTGTGGAATGTAATAAAATTATGATATTTTTATACAAATATCTGGGCTTTTTCTTTCTTCTTTCTTTGCTAGGAAGAATACACTGTTGGTTGAAGCAAAGCGGAGTTTAAAAACTCCATGTTTTCTTTTGGAGCATCAGGGCTACTTCTTTTTGCAAAGTGAATATCCTGTTCCTGCTGCTTGCAGACCCAGCTCCTGTCTGTGCAGCTGCTGTGTGCACTCTGCCTTGCTGCACTCAGGATTGGGCCATTAATAGCAGCTTTTAGATCCATTACATTTGTACCAGTCCTTAGTGGGAGTTTAGGGTGGCTGGACTGACACTTGAGATTGTTTGGGGATTTCACTAACGTTGCCTAAGTGCTAAATTTCTCAATGTGATTATGCAGAATTTCTCCAGCCGGGGCCCCTGGAGACAGGACATCCGACTTCCCAGGGCCCCTGGGGCTGGCCCCACTGCCAGCTCAGATGAGCAGAGTGCTCTGTCCCTGAGCACAGCAAAAACTGGGTAAGCCATTACCAAAATTAATAATGAAAACAGCAATGCGTTCCTCTTCTGTGCAATCCTTGCCTCTGCATGTTAGACTGTGCATTAGCCCTGCTGGGGAGCACCCTGGGTGCTGCAGCACCAAGCGTTTGGGGAGACGTGTTGGCTGCCTTTCCTCCGCCTGAGTCATTCCCACTTGTTACAGGGACCTCTGCTCCATCAGTTTTGCTTCCCATCTTTTCTAGGGGCACTTTTCACCCCTTCAGCAGCATCACGTTTCATATGAAATATATTTTCCTGCCAGTTTGAGAGGTTTTTCCTTCCCTCCTTCATTTATTTTCCTTCTGTGATACTATTTACCCTGGCATACAGCTCAGTTTTGCCATGAAACTTCCTGACTTTACTAGGAATTCAGGCCATCGACAAATAATTCAAATGTGATCCCTTGCACTGGTTGTTCAAACACAAGCAAAGCTGAGGACCCAGGTCACTTTTTTTTGGGGAGGGCTCTTTTTCTCTAATTGTACAGCAAAGTCCATACACTTGTAATTTGCATTTTGTACACTTCAGCGACTGTTCAAGCAAAATTCAAAACAAATATGCACATGTGAAAAACAGGGAGGGAGAGACTGGCTGATGGCTTCCCAACAAGGAAGAAAAAAATTCTGTTAAGTAAACAGACAAAAAGGGAGGAATCATCCACGGTTTAATTATTCAGTACGTGCACCACAGACAGATTGACCGGAGAGTTGGGTGCTGCTCAGGCTGCAGTGTGTCCTAGTGAAGAAACCAGCTAAAATTAGCACGCTTTGTTAAAGGAAATAAAGACAAATTAGTGTGATTTTGATGCAAACTCTTCTGCCAGTAACTTGTATTTAAGCATGTACTTAAAAGGGGTAAACTTTTTGGGGTAGCAGTGGGCGCTCCATATATCAGGGAGCAGCATTAGGGGTGGAAGCCTGATGTCTTCTGTGTGTCATGGGGAGGGTCCAGGAGTGGCTCTGTGGTGGTTATGTGGGGTGATGGTGTCAGTCTTTATTTTATCTCTACAGTTGC